>NC_042982.1:29617477-29799350 GCF_901001165.1 Salmo trutta
GATGAACGCAGTGGCCCTTGGTTTGGGTGTAGGCCTGATCAGAGCTGAAGGGAACGGAGGTGCCGTGCCCTCACAGCGCCGTAGGCAAGCACCATGGACTTGTAGCGATGCGAGCTTCAACTGGAAGCCAGTGGAGAGAGCGGAGGAGCGGGGTGACGTGAGAGAACTTGGGAAGGTTGAACACCAGACGGGCTGCGGCGTTCTGGATGAGTTGTAGGGGTTTAATGGCACAGGCAGGGAGCCCAGCCAACAGTGAGTTGCAGTAATCCAGACGGGAGATGACAAGTGCCTGGACTAGGACCTGCGCCGCTTCCTGTGTGAGGCAGGGTCGTACTCTGCGAATGTTGTAGAGCATGAACCTACAGGATCGGGTCACCACCTTGATGTTAGTGGAGAATGACAGGGTGTTGTCCAGGGTCACGCCAAGGTTCTTAGCACTCTGGGAGGAGGACACAAGGGAGTTGTCAACCGTGATGGTGAGATCATGGAACGGGCAGTCCTTCCCTGGGAGGAAGAGCAGCTCCGTCTTGCCGAGGTTCAGCTTGAGGTGGTGATCCGTCATCCACACTGATATGTCTGCCAGACATGCAGAGATGCGATTCGCCACCTGGTTATCAGAAGGGGGAAAGGAGAAGATGAATTGTGTGTCGTCTGCGTAGCAATGATAGGAGAGACCATGTGAGGATATGACAGAGCCAAGTGACTTGGTGTATAGTGAGAATAGGAGAGGGCCTAGAACAGAGCCCTGGGGGACACCAGTGGTGAGAGCACGTGGTGCGGAGACAGATTCTCGCCACGCCACCTGGTAGGAGCGACCTGTCAGGTAGGACGCAATCCAAGCGTGGGCCGCGCCGGAGATGCCCAGCTCGGAGAGGGTGGAGAGGAGGATCTGATGGTTCACAGTATCAAAGGCAGCAGATAGGTCTAGAAGGATGAGAGCAGAGGAGAGAGAGTTAGCTTTAGCAGTGCGGAGAGCCTCCGTGACACAGAGAAGAGCAGTCTCAGTTGAATGCCCAGTCTTGAAACCTGACTGATTAGGATCAAGAAGGTCATTCTGAGAGAGATAGCAGGAGAGCTGGCCAAGGACGGCACGTTCAAGAGTTTTGAAGAGAAAAGAAAGAAGGGATACTGGTCTGTAGTTGTTGACATCGGAGGGATCGAGTGTAGGTTTTTTCAGAAGGGGTGCAACTCTCGCTCTCTTGAAGACGGAAGGGACGTAGCCAGCGGTCAAGGATGAGTTGATGAGCGAGGTGAGGTTGGGGAGAAGGTCACCGGAAATGGTCTGGAGAAGAGAGGAGGGGATAGGGTCAAGTGGGCAGGTTGTTGGGCGGCCGGCCGTCACAAGACGCGAGATTTCATCTGGAGAGAGAGGGGAGAAAGAGGTCAAAGCACAGGGTAGGGCAGTGTGAGCAGGACCAGCGGTGTCGTTTGACTTAGCAAATGAGGATCGGATGTCATCAACCTTCTTTTCAAAATGGTTGACGAAGTCATCCGCAGAGAGGGAGGAGGGGGGGAGGAGGATTCAGGAGGGAGGAGAAGGTAGCAAATAGCTTCCTAGGGTTAGAGGCAGATGCTTGGAATTTAGAGTGGTAGAAAGTGGCTTTAGCAGCAGAGACAGAAGAGGAAAATGTAGAGAGGAGGGAGTGAAAGGATGCCAGGTCTGCAGGGAGGCGAGTTTTCCTCCATTTCCGCTCGGCTGCCCGGAGCCCTGTTCTGTGAGCTCGCAGTGAGTCGTCGAGCCACGGAGCAGGAGGGGAGGACCGAGCCGGCCTGGAGGATAGGGGACAGAGAAAATTAAAGGATGCAGAAAGGGAGGAGAGGAGGGTTGAGGAGGCAGAATCAGGAGATAGGTTGGAGAAGGTTTGAGCAGAGGGAAGAGATGATAGGATGGAAGAGGAGAGAGTAGCGGGAGAGAGAGAGCGAAGGTTGGGACGGCGCAATACCATCCGAGTAGGCGCAGAGTGAGAAGTGTTGGATGAGAGCGAGAGGGAAAAGGATACAAGGTAGTGGTTGGAGACTTGGAGGGGAGTTGCAATGAGATTAGTGGAAGAACAGCATCTAGTAAAGATGAGGTCAAGCGTATTGCCTGCCTTGTGAGTAGGGGGGGAAGGTGAGAGGGTGAGGTCAAAAGAGGAGAGGAGTGGAAAGAAGGAGGCAGAGAGGAATGAGTCGAAGGTAGACGTGGGGAGGTTAAAGTCACCCAGAACTGTGAGAGGTGAGCCATCCTCAGGGAAGGAACTTATCAAGGCGTCAAGCTCATTGATGAACTCTCCAAGGGAACCTGGAGGGCGATAAATGATGAGGATGTTAAGCTTGAAAGGGCTGGTAACTGTGACAGCATGGAATTCAAATGAGGAGATAGACAGATGGGTCAGGGGAGAAAGAGAGAATGTCCACTTGGGAGAGATGAGGATTCCAGTGCCACCACCCCGCTGGCTCGATGCTCTAGGGGTATGCGAGAACACGTGGGCAGACGAGGAGAGAGCAGTAGGAGTAGCAGTGTTATCTGTGGTAATCCATGTTTCCGTCAGCGCCAGGAAGTCTAGGGACTGGAGGGTAGCATAGGCTGAGATGAACTCAGCCTTGTTGGCCGCAGACCGGCAGTTCCAGAGGCTGCCGGAGACCTGGAACTCCACGTGGGTCGTGCGCGCTGGGACCACCAGGTTAGAGTGGCAGCGGCCACGCGGTGTGAAGCGTTTGTATGGCCTGTGCAGAGGGGAGAGAACAGGGATAGACAGACACATAGTTGACAAGCTACAGAAGAGGCTACGCTAATGCCAAGGAGATTGGAATGACAAGGGGACTACACGTCTCGAATGTTCAGAAAGTTAAGCTTGCGTTGCGAAAATCTTATTGACTAAAATGACGAAAATGCTAGCTAACTAACACTAACACTACACTGGTCAAGTCGTTCCGTTGTAATGTGATTTCTACAGTGCTGCTAGTCGGTAGAGGTTGGCTATTATACAAAAGCAACTTTGTAGATAGCTAACATAACACTAATCAAGACGTTCCTTTGTAATGTATTTAGTTTCTACAATGCTGCTCGTCGGTAATAGTTGGCTAGGTATGGAACAATGGCGTCGCGGGGGACGGAAATAGCTGGCTAGCTAACCTTGATAATTACTAAACTACACAATTATCAAGCTATGACAAAGACAACTATGTAGCTAGCTAGCTAACACTGCACTAGTCAAATCGTTCCGTTGTATTGTATTAGTATCTACAGCGCTGCTAGTCGGTAACGGTTGGCTAGCTAGCAAACCCACTAGCTAGCAGTGGGTTTGATGACTAGGTGTGTTGACTAAGTCTGGAGTCAGGACAAGGCGTCGCGTCGCGGCTGGCTAGCTAGCCTCGATAATTACTCTAAACTACACAATTATCTTAGATACAAAGACAGCGAAGCCAACTATGTAGCTAGCTAACTAACACTAACACTACACTAATCAAGTCGTTCCGTTGTAATGTAATAGTTTCTACAGTGCTGCTAGTCGGTAGAGGTTGGCTAGCTAGCAGTGATGACTAGCTAGCAGCTAGCAGTGTTGACTACGTTAGGAGGACGAAAAAATAGCTAGCCTCGATAATTACTCTAATTACTCTAAACTACACAATTATCTTTGATAGCTAAGAAAAATTGCTCAGATCAAACAAACCAAACCGTTGTAATGTAAAGAAGTGTAATATTACCTGTGGAGCGAAGCGAAGTGCGACTGCTCGCTCCGGACCGGAAGTGACCCCCTCTCTCAATGTACCCCCCTCTCTCTCAATGCACCCCCCTCTCTCTCTCCCTATCTCTCTCAATGTTCCCCCACTCTCTCTCTCTCTCTCTCTCTCTCTCTCTCTCTCTCTCTCTCTCTCTCAATATACCCCCCTCAATCTCTCTCAATATACCCCCCCTCTCTCTCTCAGTGTACCCCCCTCTCTCTCTCTCTCTCTCTCTCTCTCAGTGTACCCCCCCTCACTATCTCAATGTACCCCCCCTCTCAATGTACCCCCCTCTCTCTCAATGTACCCCCCCCCCCCCCACCCCCCCCTCTCTCTTTCTCCCTCATTCCCATGATAACAGAGTGATCTGTTTGTATGGGTTCGGAGCTTGGTCGTTCCATACTGACTCAGTCTAGAGTGGGCTTCCCCTCCCCTCCCTCTTTCACTTTCCTCTCTTTCTCACTCTTTCTGTTATTCCTTCTCTCACGTGCTCTACAGAACCTCATATTTATTATTCTATGTTTGCTTGCTCGCCATCTTTTTTTTTCTCTCCCTCTCCTAGACTCATGCACTCCCCCCCCCCCCCCCCCCCCCCCCCCCCACACACACACACACACTGTAACAGCAGGAAAAAGTGTTCTACTCCCTGGGAAATCCTCTACCTGTTATTGTGCAGTTGTATGTTATGTTAAGGAAGGTTGCTGATAGAGGAAAACACACATCTCAGACTCTCTCTTTCAATATCCTGCATTTTTCTTGACTCTCTCTCTCCCAGATGAAAGAGAGGACACACTTATCGCTCATGTTGTCTCTTCAATCTTCCGTTCACTCACTCAGTCTCACATTAGCTGCAGTAAGAGATAGCGTGCTGGGTCAGTGCTGTCCTTGGTCTTTTAGGGTTGGCCAGTTGAACCCCGGCCAGCTCATTAGGTGCCCACTGTGTGTGTGTGTTTAGGTCTCCAGTGCTGGCCCTGCATCCTAAGCCCCTCATTTGGGACCCCTCACTGGCACTGCCTGCCTTGTGCTGTTGGCACGTACCACACAGAGTTGCATGCAATGCAATGCAACACACACACGCACATACCAAAGGGGTTAGCTTAGGCCATAGTTGTCTCACTGTACTTCTGTCAGTAACTTGACATATAGGGATGCAGGGCTGGGACATGACCGGGACATGTTCCAGGTAGCCTCAGAGAATAATATCCACGTATACGCTGATTCGGTGAGTGAGTTTATCAGGAAGTGCTTTGGAGATGTTGTACCCACTGTGACTATTAAAACCTACCCTAACCAGAAATCGTGGATAGATGGCAGCATTCACGCAAAACTGCATCACTGCCTGGTACGGCAACTGCACCGCCCACAATCACAAGGCTCTCCAGAGTGTGGTGCGGTCTGCACAACGCATCACCGGGGGCAAACTACCTGCCCTCCAGGACACCTACACCACCCGATGTCACAGGAAGGCCAAAAATATCCTCAAGGACAACAACCACCCGAGCCACTGCCTGTTCACCCCGCTATCATCCAGAAGGAGAGGTCAGTACAGGTGCATCAGAGCTGGGACCGAGAGACTGAAAAACAGCTTCTATCTCAAGACCATCAGACTGTTAAACAGCCATCCCTAACACAGAGAGGCTGCTGCCTACATACAGACTTGAAATCATTGCCCACTTTAATAAATGGATCACTAGTCACTTTAATAATGCCATTTGAATAATGTATACATATCTTGCATTACTCATCTCATATGTATATACTGTATTTTATACCATCTATTGCATCTTGCCTATGTCACTCTGTCATTGCTCATCCATATATTTATATGTATATATTCTTATTCCATTCCTTTACTTAGATTTGTGTGTATTAGGTATTTGTTGTGAAATTGTTAGATTACTTGTTAGATATTGCTGCACTGTCGGAACTAGAAGCACAAGCATTTCGCTACACTCGCAATAACATCTGCTAACCATGTGTATATGACCAATAAAATTCCATTTGATTTGTGTAGAACAAGGCTGGTAGCTCTTGGGTGGAGAGAGAAAGAGATTGTATCTCACCACAGCAGGTCAGGAACAAAGAGAAGAGACAATGATTCTGAGACCCCTTTATAACATCTGAGTTGTTTGGATTCCAAATCTTGAGTTGTTGACCAATAGCATTGCTGTTGAGTTAACCTCCAATCAGACATCAGACCTACAGGACGTTATCACAACAGAACCTCTGCTAACCAGAGGTGTGACAGAATGGGAGATGGAGAGAGCAACACAGAGAAGGCTGAATTCCTGGGAAGACAATAACCCCTCTTGCATACAGTTGATAAGAGTCAATTCAGTGGCTGGGTTGCCCTACATAATCCTCCCTTGAACACATTTGTTTTTGGATCAGACAAAAGTGTTAAAAACCGGACAGCCAGCACTGTAGTCACTGTAGACCATCTTCAGACCAGCACTTCATGGTCCTAGCTGCATCACTTCAGGACTGTCCTTTTGCTGCGTAGCTTCTTTAGACATGCAAATGTCCTTAGGTAACACCTTCATGCAAATAAGCTAGAGAAGGAATGCTCCATTCTTCTTGTGAGGGCAAAACACAGAACTGAAGATGCGCTACATTGCCAAAGATGGTCGTCGAACATCTCGTTCCAAAATCATGGGCATTAATATGGAGTTGGTGCCCCCTTTGCTGCTATAACAGCCACTCTTCTGGGAAGGCTTTCCACTAGGTGTTGGAACATTGCTGTGGGGACTTGCATCCATTCAGCCACAAGAGCATTAGTGAGGTCGGAACTGATGTTGGAGGATTAGGCCTGGCTCACAGTCGCCGTTCCAATTCATCCCAAAGCTGTTCAATGGGGTTGAGGTCAGGGCTCTGTGCAGGCCAGTCAAGTTCTTCCACAATGAGCTTGACAAACTATTTCTGTATGGACCTCGCTTTGTGCACGGGGGCATTGTCATGCTGAAACAGGAAAGGGCCTTCCCCAAAATGTTGCCACAAAGTTGGAAGCTCAATCATCTTGAATGTCATTGTATGCTGTAGCGTTAAGATTTCCCTTCACTGAAACTAAGGAGCCTAACCTGAACCATGAACTACAGCCCCAGACCATTATTCCTCCTCCACCATCTTTACAGTTGGCACTTTGCATTCGGGCAGGTAGCGTTCTCCTGGCATCCGCCAAACTCAGATTCGTTAGTCGGACTGCCAGATGGTGAAGGGTAATTCATCACTCCAGAGAACGTGTTTCCACTGCACCAGAGTCTAATGGCGGCGAGCTTTACACTACTCCAGCCGATGCTTGGCATTGCGCATGGTGATCTTAGGCTTGTGTGCGGCTGCTCAGCCATGGAAACCCCTTTAATGAAGCTCCTGATGAACAGTTATTGTGCTGACATTGCTTCCAGAGGCAGTTTGGAACTCAGTAGTGAGTGTTGCAACCGAGGACAGACTATTTTTTACGCGTTACGCACTTCAGAACTCGGCAGTCCCATTCTGTGAGTTTGTGTGGCCTATCACTTTGCTGCTGAGCCATTGTTGCTCCTAGAAATGTCCACTTCACAATAACAGCACTTACAGTTGACCGGGGCAGCTCTAGCAGGGCAGAAATTTGTCAAACTGACTTGTTGGAAAGGTGCATCCTATGTCGGTCCCACGTTGAAAGTCCCTAAGCTCTTCAGTACGGGGCATTCTATTGCCAATGTTTGTCTATGGAGATTGCATGGCAGTGTGCTCAATTTTATACAACTGTCAGAATCGGGTGTGGCTGAAAAAGCAGAATCCACTCATTTGAAGGGGTTTCCACATACTTTTGGCTATGTAGTGTACGTCCCCAAATCACAGATTAATTCAACATTTCAATAAACATAAAGTATTCTTTATCAGATTGAATTGGTCAATAGCAATTTCAGATGTGGTTTTATCAAATCTGTCAGATTAATATAAAAGATTTTCAGAGATCACTGCATCATAAAAGACAACTCCAACTCTCCTCCCCTTTGAGAGAAAATGTATTTGCCTTAAACATGATAAAATAAACAAAAGAACCAGAATGTTTTAATCAAGAACAATTCTTGAAGTGAAGTCAAAACAACTTTCAAGCAACTGGTTTCACAAGCAATTTGAATATAGAGCACCTTCCAAATATTGAGTTGAACCCCCCTTTGCCCTCAGAATAGCCTCAATTCATTGGGGCATGGACTCTACAAGGTGTCAAAAGCATTCCACAGGGATGCTGGACCATGTTGACTCCAATGCTTCCCACAGTTGTGTGAAGTTGGCTGATTGTCCTTTGGGTGATGGACCATTCTTGATACACATGGGGAAACTGTTTGAGTGTGAAAAACCCAGCAGCGTATCAATTCTTGACACACAAACTGGTACGCCTTGCACCTACTAACATACCCTGTTCAAAGGCACTTAAATCTTTTGTCTTGCCCATTCACCCTCTGAATGACGCACATTACACAATCCATGTCTCAATTGTCTCAAGGCTTAAAAATCCTTCTTTAACCTGTCTCCTCCCCTTCATCTACACTGATTTGAAGTGGATTCAACAAGTGACATCAATAAGGATTCATAGACTGACCAGGTGAATCCAGGTGAAGGCTATGTCATGGAAAGAGCCGGTGTTCCTAATGTTTTGTGCACTCAGCCCCGCCATGCTACCCGTAATGACTATGCAATGTGTATGATACAAAGTATATAAAATGAAATATCTGACTCCATAAAAATGATTTACCAATATGCAAGAGACTATAGTTAAGTTACAGGAATTGGTCATCAAGAAAAATCAGTTGTCTGTCAAAAGCAAAAAGACTTAATATCATTGCAAAATGAACAATACATTATACAAGGCATAAACTTAAATAACAAGGCAATACAGACTTTAACGGAACATTAAATATCTAAGCATGAGCAGAGCGGGACACAAGGAATCCATGGCTTGTGCCATGGCTCATAGCTCTTGGAGAGAGAAAGAGAAAGAGTGTATCTCACCTTAGCAGGTCAGGAACAAAGAGAAGAGACAATGATTCTGAGACCCCTTTATAACATCTGAGTTGTTTGGATTCCAAATCTTGAGTTGTTGACCAATAGCATTGCTGTTGAGTTAACCTCCAATCAGACATCAGACCTACAGGATGTTATCACAACAGAACCTCTGCTAACCAGAGGTGTGACAGAATGGGGGATGGAGAGAGCAACACAGAGAAGGCTGAATTCCTGGGAAGACAAACTCTGTTGCATACAGTTGAGTCACTTTGGGGGCTGGGGCGCCCTACAGCAGTGGAGGTGGGGAGAAAAATCAGCCTCTATTGGCTGCCTGAGACAACAGACAATTTTATCCTCGTCTTTTTCTCTCAGCGTCTCTCTGGCCACATCTTAAAAGACTGAAATGGCCTCCTCTGAGCTGTCAGGACATGACTGACAGATGAAGGCTAGTGTCTGTGGTGGAATCAACCGCTCAGTTGTCCACTCTAACACACTGTGCAGATCAGGGTCAGAGTTCAGAGGTCACAGAGAGCAGCAAAGTCACACTCCTATTGACCCTGTTTGATTTGGTTGTTTGTGTTTGGTCAGAGACCAGTGTTCATCTGATCCTTGTCAGACACTTGTTTGTCAGGTGAAGATAAGCTTCCATCAACCTGTGTTCAAGTCTTATAATTTTCTTATTCATATCCATATCTTCTTCAAATCTATATACATTTGCTACTGTCTCTGCCACTGTCCTGTGTCTCAACCATTGTTTGGACACAATGAGGCTTGTTTTATCCAGATTGGTTCCTTACCGACCTTGTGCCATACCAGGATATTCAGTAATGCGGTACAGATCACAAGGAGCGCTGTTTTCAAACCCCACTGAAATAAGTTATCCAAAGGTTAGCAATGCTAACAAGTACATGTAAAATCCCATAGAGAATTCTAACTAAATGCTAACAAGCGCATTGCGAACATTTTGTACAGTTTCTGACCTAAACTATACAGGTAACTCAAAAATTCTACTCACATTTTGCGGCACGCAAAAATACTTATACGATATCTAGCTGGCAAACAGTTGTGAATTCCATACTGTAACTAGATTACCTGGCACGTGCTGCACAACAGCAACAACAAGGCTCCGGTCTCTCGTCGTTGTGTGCTTGTAAACAAACACCACGTGACATGTGACTGGAGACTACTGTAAGCTTCATAATAATGTGACAGGTGAAATGAAGACCGCAATGTTCTTTATCTCCTAACGTATTGCACAAGTTGACTGCAGGTATTTACTTAAAGTAGCTACAAACATTCACATTTTATTAAAAAAAATTAAATAAATTCTTTCAACGGTATTGAAAAACCATCCAGTGGCTTTTTCCAAATACGCTGGTATACTGCGCAAGCCTAGACCCAGTTAGGCGTAATTCCCTTGACCCAGGCCCAGACTCTCACCCTCACCCAGGCCTTGTCCTGCCTCCTGTCCCATCTAAGACCTTGGTCAGGGGGGCGAGTCGAGCACATATCTTCAATTCATCTGGGATCAATTAAACCAGCCAGGCACGCAGAGCCGAATGCCTATTTCTGAGCTGCCTATACTTGCCGTAATGATAGGTTTTCAACTCGCCATGCCTTTGTTCTGGAAGTGTGTATTTGTTTCTTCTTTGGTCTTCTTTGTACATTCCAGTCTGTTGAGGGGCGTCCACAGCCTCATCTGTGAAAAGCTATTTCTGACATTTTTTTTTTCCGGGCCTCTTATTGCTTTTCCGCCGCGTTTTGAAGTTTTTTGCTTAAATAAAATGTTGGGCTGAAGATCGTCAATGTAGCCGCAGAGCGCAGCTTGGAATCTTTTAACGGCGGTCAGTGTCTGAAGTCAAAAACCCAAATCTCTTCCGCTCCTCACTCCCATTTTCCCTCTCTCCGTTCTCTTTTCTTTGATTGCTCTTGCATTCTTTCCAATCCTTCTCTTTCTCTCCTGCTACAACTCCTTCTCCTTGGATGTTCTCCTTATAGACCAGGTGCTTTGTAAATCAGTTTATGATTTTTCTAACAAGTAATGCTGTGGACTTGTACTGTAGCACAGACGCACATACTGAACATACACACACACACACTCCTCCCCCACGTAGATTGTTCAATTCAACCTCTTATCTCTCCATTTCCCCCCCTCTAAACTCTATTACCTGCTGACCCTGTCCCATTACTGTATGTCTCGGTGCTGATCTGATAAGCCTGGGACAGGACAGACCGTCTCAAACGGTCCCAGCTGCTCCGCTGAGCAGAGGCACGGGCTTTTATCTGTCAAACACAAATACACACTCTTGCACATACACACACGTACGCATCAGACTAGTATACACACATGCGCAGATTACACACATCAAACTACTGTCGTATTCAGGCATACACATACACAAACATATATTTTCTTTGACAGAGTACTCAGCTGCCTATCAATCTGACCATCAAGCTACTGGACCTAATATACCATAGGTTATCTAACTTTATATCTGTGTCTGGCTGTCTATCTTATCTTTCGATCTATACTATGTATCTCTTTCTATCACACTTTCGATTGCTATCGCTCGACCTTGCTAAAAGCTGCTTCCCTCTGTATCTGTCACAGGTCTTCCAGTTCTCCTCTGTTCTTTTTCTCAGTTTCTCCCCCATTTCACTCTTTCTTTCCTCCTCCCACTGTTTCTTAGACAGTGTCACATTCCCAAAGTGAGTGTCTATAAATAGCTTGGTGGTATGGCTGAGTGTAGCTTGGTGCCAGCTGTGTTTACATGGGGCTAAAGGTGGCCAAATGCTGGGTTCTACCTCCATACCCACCTCCATCTCCACCCCCATCTCATCTCTACCTCCATCATCTCTACCTCCATCACCTCTACCTCCATCATCTCCACCTCCCTGATCTCCACCTGCCTCATCTCCACCTCCCTCATCTCACCTCCATCATCTCCACCTGCCTCATCTCCACCTCCCTCATCTCCACCTGCCTCATCTCCACCTGCCTCATCTCCACCTGCCTCATCTCCATCTGCCTCATCTTCACCTCCATCATCTCCACCTGCCTCATCTCCACCTCCCTCATCTCCACCTCCCTCATCTCCACCTGCCTCATCTCCACCTGCCTCATCTCCACCTGCCTCATCTCCACCTGCCTCATCTCCACCTGCCTCATCTCCACCTCCATCATCTCCACCGCCCTCATCTCCACCTGCCTCATCTCCACCTCCCTCATCTCCACCTGCCTCATCTCCACCTCCCTCATCTCCACCTGCCTCATCTCCACCTCCCTCATCTCCACCTCCCTCATCTCCACCTACCTCATCTCCACCTACCTCATCTCCACCTGCCTCATCTCCACCTCCATGTGTCCCTGTCATCTGGGGGTGGATGAGGATCAGCTAGTGCCCAGCGGTATCTCCGGCTATCTGTGTTTAGCCAACAAACACTGGGCTTACACTATAAGGGAGATATTTTTAGGAATGTTCTACCTGTTCAGAATGTCCCTGTTCAGGAAATAACTCTCCAACCCTTTTGGAAAGCTGTTGCATACACTGTGTGAGAGCCGGTGTGTCTATGTCTTGGTCTACTGCATATGTATGCATATTAGACTGGTGAACTGGTACTGATATTAGAATGGTGTGTGTGAATGGGTACAGGTAGTGAAAAATGAAGTGTCTGTAAATCAGTGAACGTGTGTATTCATATTAGACCGGTGAACTGGTACTGAATGCCTGTGTAAATCAGTGAATGTGTGTATGCTGCATAAATAATGTGTATATTCTGCAGAAATGCCCTGTGATAAAGGCTGGTTCCAGCGTTGCGATATCTGTGATGTGACTGGTCAGTCAGTCTCTCTGGGCTGGGGTGGGGGGGAGTTTCCACTAGGTACAGATCTAGGATCAGCTTACCCTCCCCAATCCTTATCTTTACCAAAATTGACCCAAAATCCGCCACTAGGGGCAACTTCACTCTACTCCCAGTCAATCAGGAGGAAGTCCTTAGTGTTTCTTGTACGCCACACCACCCAGGGGATTGGGGTAGGACTGAGGTATGGATGCTAGCTGCTTCCTGTCTGCAGGAGATACTACTTCCTGCTGACCGTGTGTGTGGTCAGTCTGGAGGGTCAAGCCAATAGAAACAAATGGTCGTCCAGCTTACTGCCAAGAAGGGGGGTCAAAGTGTACCACAGGACAATGGAAAATAAATCAATGATTGATATCTTATGCCCTTGCTTTGTGTAATGAGTTTGTGTGTGGGTGGGATAAGGGATGTTTTTATGGAAGATGAGATTAAAGTGAAGGTCCTCTTGTTACAGGAACCTGTGTGTGTGTGTGTGTGTGTGTGTGTGTGTGTGTGTGTGTGTGTGTGTGTGTGTGTGTGTGTGTGTGTGTGTGTGTGTGAGAGAGAGAGAGAGAGAGAGAGAGATAATGTCTTTGTGTGTGAAGGGATTGATGTGGTGACCTGTAAGTGTGTTGTGTTCTGGTTGTGGATGAGTGAGTGTGTAAAGGTGAGGAGTGAGGGGGGTGGCTTCAGAAGCATGGCGGCAGACTCCGATGACCCCTGACCCTAACCTGGGAGGAGGTCCAGTCAGTCAGGGAATAACACAAACACACAGTCAGCACAACTAGCTTGGCTTGCACACTCCCCAACCCTGTCTCACTCTCTCCCTCCTGCTCTCATATATACTATCTGTCCTTAGGCTTGTTGTTCTGGCTGATACAGTCCTATACACTGCAGATAGGGCTTGTTGTTCTGGCTGATACAGTCCTATACACTGCAGATAGGGCCTGTTGTTCTGGCTGATACAGTCCTATACACTGCAGATAGGGCTTGTTGTTCTGGCTGATACAGTCCTATACACAGCAGATAGGGCCTGTTGTTCTGGCTGATACAGTCCTATACACTGCAGATAGGGCCTGTTGTTCTGGCTGATACAGTCCTATACACTGCAGATAGGGCCTGTTGTTCTGGCTGATACAGTCCTATACACTGTAGATAGGGCCTGTTGTTCTGGCTGATCCAGTCCTATACACTGCAGATAGGGCCTGTTGTTCTGGCTGATACAGTCCTATACACTGTAGATAGGGCTTGTTGTTCTGGCTGATACAGTCCTATACACTGTAGATAGGGCCTGTTGTTCTGGCTGATACAGTCCTATACACTGTAGATAGGGCCTGTTGTTCTGGCTGATACAGTCCTATACACTGCCGATAGGGCCTGTTGTTCTGGCTGATACAGTCCTATACACTGCAGATAGGGCCTGTTGTTCTGGCTGATACAGTTCTATACACTGCAGATAGGGCCTGTTGTTCTGGCTGATACAGTCCTATACACTGCAGATAGGGCCTGTTGTTCTGGCTGATACAGTCCTATACACTGCAGATAGGGCCTGTTGTTCTGGCTGATACATTCCTATACACTGCAGATAGGGCCTGTTGTTCTGGCTGATACAGTCCTATACACTGCAGATAGGGCCTGTTGTTCTGGCTGATACAGTCCTATACACTGCAGATAGGGCCTGTTGTTCTGGCTGATATAGTCCTATACACTGCAGATAGGACCTGTTGTTCTGGCTGATACAGTCCTATACACTGCAGATAGGGCCTGTTGTTCTGGCTGATATAGTCCTATACACTGTAGATAGGGCCTGTTGTTCTGGCTGATACAGTCCTATACACTGCAGATAGGGCCTGTTGTTCTGGCTGATACAGTCCTATACACTGCAGATAGGGCCTGTTGTTCTGGCTGATACAGTCCTATACACTGCAGATGGGGCCTGTTGTTCTGGCTGATACAGTCCTATAGACTGCAGATAGGGCCTGTTGTTCTGGCTGATATAGTCCTATACACTGCAGATAGGGCCTGTTGTTCTGGCTGATACAGTCCTATACACTGCAGATAGGGCCTGTTGTTCTGGCTGATATAGTCCTATACACTGTAGATAGGGCCTGTTGTTCTGGCTGATACAGTCCTATACACTGCAGATAGGGCCTGTTGTTCTGGCTGATACAGTCCTATACACTGCAGATAGGGCCTGGAGATTTTACTGACCCAAATAGACCATCCATTTCAGACCAGGCATAGACCATCTTTACGCCTCGATCAGACTGACAGCGTCATTGCGCTTTTGTACGGCAGAAGTACATTCCTTTTCTATGGACTGCTGCATGTGCCTTGCAGCATTGCGTTTCAGAGGCAGTTGCAGTGCATTGAGTGTGATGCATACGTTCAATTTATCCAACATCACATTGTATACGTAGACTTGACAGAACTAGTAGCAAAAGGTGAATGTTGAACTTTTGTTGCTCATATATCCACAAAAATTGTTGGATTACATAATGAAAAAAGTTTGACTGCAGAATTTAATGTGCAGCATTGATGCAATAATGTTGTCGGTCTGATCAAGGCCTTGACTGCCATTGCAATGTGCCAGTGGGACCCATTCAGTTTGGAACTCTACAGTATGTGTAAGTAAACTAGTGTTGTAGTAGGTAGGGTAGTCTAGTGTGATACCCAGTACTTGTATTAAGTACATGGCATGTTTTGTATATGTTTATGTGTGTGTGTGTTACCTACTCCTTAATAACCCTTTCTGTGTGTTCTTCCAGATGTATGGTCGCTACACACAGGAGCTGGGGGTGTATGCTAAAGAAGAGGCAGCTCGCCTGAGGGAAGAGGGGGGGCGGAGGCGCTCGGTCACAGAACGCTCACGCTCCCTGGAACTCCTTGAGTACGACAAGGGCCGCTGCGCCAAGTGTCGCAGTGAGTACCGACCAATACTGACCACTGAAGCTGACCGTACTGTAACCAGGCCGTATTCTCTGACCAGGTCTCTCTCTGTTTCTTACTGTGAAACAAGTCTCACCTTTCCTAGATACAATGTTGTTACATTTTTACTAGGGTTACACATTTTGGGGACTATTCAGAGGTGGAAACTTTCCTTGGGAATTCATGGGAATATATGGGAATTAACGGGAATATATGGGAATTAAGGTAAATATATGGAAATTAATATTAATTCCATTTAAATGTAGATGTTTTTTGCATTGGCTATATTTACCATATCATATGGAGACAGAAACATAAACATTTTACCTTATCATAAGTAGACATAATTGCAAATGATAAAATCCTTCCAATAGAAATAAAAAAATATATAATTCTTACGAATTGAACTAATTAAATTAATTGACTCTTCACATGGGATGATTTCACTGAACAACAAAAGAAAGGGAATATTGAATGATCCCCAATGATCCATTGCATCTCCCAAAAACGTTTTCAACATACATCTGTAAAATGATAGTCTAGAAACTAAAGCTTTGGTTGTCTTCCTATCAAATCAAATCAAAATGAAATTTTATTAGTCACATGCACCGAATACAACAGGTGTAGACCTTACAGTGAAATGCTTACTTACGAGCCCCTAACCAACAGTGCAGTTTCAAAAAATACGGACAAGAATAAGAGATAAAAGTAACAAGTAATTAAAGAGCCGCAGTAAAAAATAACAATATACAGTTGAAGTGGGAAGTTTACATACACCTTAGCCAAATATATTAAAACTCAGTTTTTCACAATTCCTGACATTTAATCCTAGTAAAAATTCCCTATCTTAGGTCAGTTAGGATCACCACTTTATTTTAAGAATGTGAAATGCCAGAATAATAGTAGAGAGAATGATTTATTTCTGCTTTTATTTCTTTCATCACATTCCCAGTGGGTCAGAAGTTTACATACACTCAATTAGTATTTGGTAGCATTGCCTTTAAATTGTTTAACTTGCGTCAAACAGTTCAGGTAGCCTTCCAAAAACTACCCACAATAAGTTGGGTGAATTTTGGCCCATTCCTCCTGACTGAGCTGGTGTAACTGAGTCAGGTTTGTAGGCCTCCTTGCTTTTTCAGTTCTGCCCACAAATTTTCTATAGGATTGACATCAGGGCTTTGTGATGGCCACTCCAATACCTTGACTTTGTTGTCCTTAAGCCATCTTGCCACAACTTTGGAAGTTTGCTTGAGGTCATTGTCCATTTGGAAGACCCATTTGCGACCAAGCTTTAACATTCTGACTGATGTCTTGAGATGTTGCTTCAATATATCCACATAATTTTCCATCCTCATGATGCCATCTATTTTGTGAAGTGCACCAGTCCCTCCTGCAGCAAAGCACCCCCACAACATGATGCTGCCACCCCCGTGCTTCACGGCTAGGATGGCGTTCTTTGGCTTGCAAGCCTCCCCTTTTTCCTCCAAACATAACGATGGTCACTATGGCCAAACAGTTATATTTTTGTTTCATCACCAAAGGATATTTTTCCAAAAAGTACGATCCTTGTCCCCATGTGCAGTTGCAAACCGTAGTCTGGCTTTTTTATGGCGATTTTGGAGCAGTGGCTTCTTCCTTGCTGAGCGGCCTTTCAGGTTATGTCGATATAGCACTTGTTTTACTGTGGATATAGATACTTTTGTACCTGTTTCCTCCAGCATCTTCACAAGGTCCTTTGCTGTTGTTCTGGGATTGATTTTCACTTTTCACACCAAAGTACGTTCATCTCTAGGAGACAGAACGTGTCTCCTTCCTGAGCGGTATGACGGCTGCATGGTCCCATGGTGTTTATACATGCGTACTATTGTTTGTACAGATGAACATGGTACCTTCAAGCGTTTGGAATTGCTCCCAAGGATGAACCAGACTTGTGGAGGTCTACACTTTTTTTTCTGAGGTCTTGGCTGATTTCTTTTGATTTTCCCATGATATCAAGCAAAGGGACACTGAGTTTGAAGGTAGGCCTTGAAATACATCCACAGGTACACCTCCAATTGACTCAAATTATGTCAATTAACCTATCAGAAGCTTCTAAAGCCATGATCACATTTTCTGGAATTTTCCAAGCTGTTTAAAGGCACAGTCAACTTAGTGTATGTAAACTTCTGACCCACTGGAATTGTGATACAGTGAAATAATCTGTCTGTAAACAATTGTTGAAAATTACTTGTGTCATGCACAAAGTAGATGTCCTAACCGACTTGCCAAAACTATAGTTTGTTAACAAGATATTTGTGGAGTGAAATGTACCCTCTGTAGTGCCATGCGGTCGGAGGCCGAGCAGTTGCCATACCAGGCAGTGATGCCACCAGTCAGGATGCTCTCGATGGTGCAGCTGTAGAACCTTTTGAGGATCTGAGGACCCAAATCTTTTCAGTCTCCTGAGGGGGAATAGGTTTTGTCATGCCCGCATCACAACTGTCATGGTGTGCTTGGACCATGTTAGATTGTTGGTGGTGTGGACGCTCTCAACCTGCTCCACTGCAGCCCCATCGATGGGAATGGGGGCATGCTCGATCCTCTTTTTCCTGTTGTCCACAATCATCTCCTTTGTCTTGATCACGTTGAGGGAGAGGTTGTTGTCCTGGCACCACACGGCCAGGTCTCTGACCTCCTCCCTATAGGCTGCCTCGTTGTTGTCGGTGATCAGGCTGACCACTGTTGTGTCATTGTCAAATTTAATGATGGTGTTGGAGTCGTGCCTGGCAGGGCAGTCATGAGTGAACAGGGAGTACAGGAGGGGGCTGAGCACGCACCCCTGAGGGGCCCTTGTGTTGACGATCAGCGTGGCGGGTGTGTTGTTACCTAACCTTACCACCTGGGGGCGGCCCATCAGGCAGTCCAGGCCATCATTGAATAGCATTCTCACATAGGTGTTCCTTTTGTCCAGGTGGGAAAGGGCAGCGTGGACTGCAATAGAGACTGCATCATCTGTGGATCTGTTAGGGTGGTATGCAAATTGAAGTGGGTCTAGGGTTTTTGGGATGATGCAGGCTTCCATGTCTTCTCCCTGGACCTCCTCAATGTCCACCTCTTGAACATCAGACTCTGAGGCCTCATCTTGACTGTAACTTTCCAACCTTGTTGAGGATGGTTTGTTGTCAGGCTCAAAAAGCCTAATTTGCCCAGATGGCCATAAATTTTTCAACCTTTATATTGTTGTGTTCTTTGGTGTGTGTGTTCCCAAACAAGGACCAGTTGCACTCTGAGGCAGCTGATGTTGATGGGATTTGGAGGATGATGGAGGCAACAGGGGAAAGAGCCTCAGATCCACAAAGTCCCTTCCACAAGGTGGCTGATGAGATATGTTGGCACGACTGCCATATTGCATCTCCATCCCAAAGCCCTTGCTTGGAAGTGTACTTCGCCAGTCTGCCAACCAGGCCAAGGTGGTGAGACATGGTAGTGATGACACCATAGGCCTTGTTGATCTCTGCACCAGGCAGGATGCTCTTGCCAGCATACTTGGGGTCCAACATGTACGCTGCAGTGTGTATGGGCTTCAGGCAGAAGTTTCCTCTGCTTGGAGCAACAGTGAAGTGGGCAGGGCAGTACGGATTTCTTCTCTTACATCTCCAAGCAGAGTCTGAACATCAGACAGGATGGCATTGTCTCCCTCAATCCGTGCAATGGCTACTGCTATAGGTTTCAGGAATTTCAGGCTGCTTACCACTCACTCCCAAAATACATCATCCAGGAGGATCCTCATGATGGGTCTGTCCATATCGGCAGACTGTGATATGGCCATTTCTTGGAGAGACTCTTTCCCCTCCAGGAGACTGTCAAACATGATGACAACACCACCCCAAATGAGTAGATAAAGCATGTCTGGTTGGAGGGGTGTATGCTGGGCGAAGAACATTAAGAAATCTATTTCAATTGCCTGTGAGCATCAGAGGTGAACCAGTTGCATACACAGCTCAAGCAAGACATTCATCAGCATTTCTCTGACTACGTTCCTCCAATGAGTCAAAACAAATTCTGATTCCAGAAGGACCATGAAATGTTGCTATCGATAAGGTATCTGATTCATCATTTTCACCTCAAATAGAAGTAGAGGTTGCTTACTGTGAGCGCTGAGCGAACTTTATGCACTTGGCCAGATGATTCTGCATCTTTGTTGTGTTCTTCACATATCATTTGGCACAGTATTTGCAAATGTACACAGCTTTTCCTTCTACATTAGCTGCAGTGAAATGTCTCCACACATCAGACAGTGCCCGTGGCATTTTCTTGAAAGATTATTTAAAAAATGGTAAAAAAACAAAACAAATATAATTTCATGTATAGATTAATGGTTAAGCAGTTAGATTAAACAACTTCTTTATAAGATAACTGTTTTAAAATGAAACATGTATGGAAACAGGTGAATTAACACTCCTCAGTTAGCAGGCTCAAGCAAGCTAAAACCCACATGGTAGCAAAAACTAACTAGCAGAAATTGTTAAGAAGTTAGAAATGATTTAAACACACTTTGCTGTAGGCACCCAGTATTGTAATCAAAATGTACCATGTAGTCCTTGGCATCTCTTAAATAATTATGAATAGATCCACCATTGAGCACAAAAACAACACTTGTTACAGAATATTTTACATAGAAATAACATCTGTCAGACAAACCATGCCTGACAACATGATCCAATAAGACAGAAAAATAGAAGAACATTTAAAGGCTGGTCCTTAGTAGTGTGGGCTCAATAGCATCTCATTAGTGTACAAGATCTTGAGAATCAGCTGTACATGTGATGGACGAGTGCACTGCACATGTGATGGAAGAATGCACTGTGCATGCAGAGAGTTGCAATTCAATTGATAGGGGGATAGTTTAACCAAAATATGCCACAAGACCTAGAATTGCCTTATGTGTATTCCACAAAAAAGGTTCACTGTTATAAGCTAACGTTTTTGATGAATTTAAGCAAAATTCTTAAAATTCCCAGGCTTAACTTCCCATGGGAAATTTCTGGGAATTTACCGGAAAGATCCGACTGTTTGCAACCCTAATTGTTACCAACAAAAGACAACTGGAGAGTATTGGAAGAAGGGATTTGAGGAAAGAGTTTTGGAGTGTTTTTGCAGTCAGTGTATGTATGTCCATGTGTGTTTGCATGTACACTTGAGGGTGGGTGTGTGTGTGTGTGTGTGAGGCACCAAATTCTGTGTACTGTTGATGGTGATAATAGTGATTATGCTTGTGTTTGGGTGACTGAAAGGGACATCTCCACTGTGTACAGGGACACTCTTTGTACTGGGACACAAAATAAGACGCCACAACAGTCTAAATGCTACAGGGGTGTTTGGTGTTTACAGGGGTCCGCGGAGGTACTGCAGGGGGTCTAGAAAGAAATTACACTACCAGTAAAACGTCTGGACACACCTATTCATTCAAGGGTTTTTCTTTATTTTTACTATTTTCTACATTGTAGACTAATAGTGATAACAACAAATCTATGAAATAACACCAAAAACAGTGTTAAACAAATCAAAATATATTTTGAGATTCTTGGAAGTAGCCACCCTTTGCCCTGATGACAGCTTTGCACACTGTGTTTTGGTTAACTTTCTAGCTGCTAGGCTATGTTAGAGTTTACACTTCCTCTTCCAATTATAATGTGGGGAATTCAAAATGTTTAAAAACTATCTACCAAATATATTCATCCCTGGGTCCCTGGTCAAGAAAAGGTTGAAGACCCCTGTAGGGCTGGGCGATATATCAAATTCATTTGAATGTATGTTTTAGCGCGAATTTCGAAATGCCTGTATCGCCAGAATCAAGGTTTATTTCTTCCGTTTTTATGAGAGTTTGTCTGCTTGTCCTCATGTTGTCTTTTTGGTCGGTTTCCTTCGCTCCTTCTGTGCTGGGTGCACCTTCCCACTCATACACCAAGTCCCTCCCCTTGCTGACATTTACAACAACGAACAAGAAAGACCACTTCTTCCTCTCTGACAAGTAGTTTAAACTCGCTATTTGCATTTGAGGTTTGGTCCAACAGAATGGGTCATATGAACACTGAAACACATTGAGACATTATTTTACTGTAATAGAGGACTTAACCTTTCTAACCGTAACCTTTTTGTGATCAACTCCCAAAATGTACAGAGAGCAGACCCTACTAAAGTGAGAGTATCAATGACAGTTTCTGTCAGATGCAGCATTGCAGTACCACGTACCGCTAGCAGCATTTTAGCCACAGACTTATGTGCCAACTGTCTAGTCTGTGTTTTATAAATGTGCAATGAGCATAAAAATATGCATTTATATAAATAATTGGCATCTCAATCTGAGAAAAAAGCGTATTCTTATCCAGGTAGGCCACTTGATTTCAACATCTAAGCAAAGTGGACAGGCTAGTATGTTGTTGAAACAGTTGGAGACAGACAGGGTGTGTGCATAACAGTTCAACACTTCTACCTTGTTAGCTAGCTAATGGATCCAAGTTGGCTAGACTTGAATATAAAGATTAGCTGGGTATTCACTAGCACGTGGGCTTGTGCTTGAGATTGTTTGAGACCTGTGTTAGTGTTCTATAATGCCTGCTACAACAAGTTGGTCATTATTAGTGGATGTGCCTTGTGAATGGTTCGGGTAAATTTGTTTACAAAAAGGCAATTTTCATAGGCTGGCATGAACTAGATCAGTGATTGTTGCAACAAAAGCAGGTTCAACTATTTTGAAAAGATAATGACATTATTAGTGAGTGAGTCTTATGGTTGTGGAGGACTTATATTTAGCCTTTGTACAGTATAATTTCACAAGCACTGAATTCATTAGTTTATTGCTGACTGTTTTGAAATGCAGTGTATTGATCTTTAATTGTGCATCAAAGCTTGTTTAGAGAAAACATAAAAAAATGGAGATATACACTGAGTGTCCAAAACATGATGAACTAATCTTTCCATGACAGACTGACCAGGTGAATCCAGGTGAAAGATATGATCCCTTACTGATGTCACGTGTTAAATCCACTTCAACCAGTGTAGATGAAGGGGAGGAGATTAAAGAAGGATTTGTAAGCCTTGAGACAATTGAGACATTTTGTATGTGTGCCATTCAGAGGGTGAATGGGCAAGACAAAAGATTTAAGTGCCTTTGAACAGGGTATGGTAGATGCCAGGCGCACCAGTTTGTGTCAAGAACTGCAACGCTGCTGGGGGTTTCACCCTCTAAAGTTTCCCGTGTGTATCAAGAATGGTCCACCACCCAAAGGACATGCAGCCAACTTGACAACTGTGGGAAGCATTGGAGTCAACGTGGTCCAGCATCCCTGTGGAACGCTTTCGTCACCTTGTAGAGTCCATACCCCAATGAATTGAGGCTGTTCTGAGGGCAAAGGGGGGTTCAACTCAATATTAGTATCGGTGTTCTTAATGTTTTGTGCACGCAGTGAATACTGTGAATGAGTCATAAGTTAGAAAAAATGTAGATATGATTTTTAGGCCATATCGCCCAGCCATAGACCCCTGCTACAAGGGATTAGGTGTCACATGTTAAATTTGTTCCAGGTGATACATCTGTGACATTCAAATACAGTACATGTCTTTGGACAACCAGGTGTGTCTTGTGCATGTTAATGAGCTCAGGACTAATAGAGCAGGACAGTTGACATGGAACATTTGTTTATACTACACACATTACCAAAACAGCAGAAAACTCTAATTTGTGTATGTCAGAGTTCAGGCCCATATTCCAGCTCATATTCCAGCTCATTACATGTGAATGGAGGGCCCCCTACTGTTAATACCTGCTCATTACAATTTGTTTCCCTGCTCACTTCTGCAACAGTGTGTGTGTGTGTGTGTGTTTGTGTGTGTTTGTGTGTGTGTGTGTGTGTGTGTGTGTACAGTAATTATTTGTGACAATCTCTCTTTCTTCTTGTGTGTGTGAGGCTGAACATCTGAAATACTGCAAGAGAAGTTGAGGGAGGGGTGTGTGTGTGTGCGTGCGTGCTTCTCAGCTCCCATCTCAGTGATTAGTTCCCAGTGTTGTGGCTGCATAGTGTTGACTCAGCCATAGCTATCTCTCAGCCTCCCTTCAACCTCACACCTCTCTGTTTTGATCGGGGACATGATGCAACTGATGAATTCTTCATTCCCAGTTAACACCAGATATCTTCCATGTAGACTCTGTCTTTTCCCCTGGAATGACAATAAGGGAACACACACACACACACAGCTCAGTTCTGTGATGGAGATAGGGGGTTTGTTCTGTCATTGTGTGTTCCTGTCACACAAACACTCCACTCTAGCGCGACAAAAGACACCTCTGCCTAGCTCGGCAGAATCTCTGTTTTCATTATGGCTCGCGTTCTCACAAGAACACATACACGCACACACACTTTCTTTCTAGGATACACACACTCTCTCTTCCTCTCACACACACACACACACACACGCACACGCACACGCACACGCACACACGCACGCACGCACGCACACACACACACACACACACACACGGATATAGATGTTGCTCATTGATTTCCTCCTGGTAAATGAAGCTGAATGTTGTAGCAGTGTCTCTCCCCTCATCACACTGTTCCAGCCTAGTGCTCCTGGGAGGCGTGTGTGTGTTGATGAGCTGCAGTGATGGGCCTCTGTCTATGCGACAGCTCTATACTACAGATAGGCAATTACACACACCTAGGCTATCTAGAGGGGAACGTTTGGTAATGACGTTTGCAGAACAATGCAGCATGGATCATCTCTTCAAATGAGCATTATTTAAAGAGCACACTGAACACCAGTCAATCAGATGTTACTTCTACATGGCACATTTTACAAGTACATTCAATCACAAAGGGAGTCTTGCTATAATAAATGATAACTATAGTGGAAGGGTTGCTATTGCATGGATATCCCAGCAGGGGGCAGAGTTGAGCTATAGAACTAGAGATAAAGAGCAGGAGGATGGAGAGAGGAAGCCATGGTTGAAAAAGAGAAACGGAGGGAGAGTGAGGCTGAAATATACAGGCTGGTTCTGTGTTACTGCGGTGTTGCGTTACGAGCGATACAGGGTGAAATCTCAACCACAGAGGTTTGGTTACGGTCGCTATTCTCTGGGTTTCTCTCTTTTGACATTATTAGGATAATATGATAGTTTGATTCTGTCTTATTTGACTGTTTTACTAATCAAAAGTTCACAACAGATTTAATTATGTTCATTATTTTAGGACATTTTGGAGATGTAATGAAAAGCGACAAGTTTGAGGCCATCCACTTCAGGCTGAGGTTAAGAGAGAGAGATATTTCAATAGTGGTACACAAGTATGTTCGGTGCACACTTTGTGTGTGTGTGTGCGTGTGTGTGTGAAATATTCAGAGACGAGTCCACTGGACTCACCTTCACAACACACACACACGGAGAGTCAGAAACTTTCACTCTCTTTCACACACACACCAGATATTTTCCTGGTGGAACAGTCGGGAGGGGATCACAGGGATCCCAGGAATCTGTCTGTAGCCCAGTGGGGGGGCAGATGACAGGCCTCAGGGTGCTGTCACTCACTCCTGCTGCTATTGATGTAACATGTCCCCAAGAGGGTACATCCTGCTACGACACACACACACACACACCATCTGCAGCTGTTTTTCTCTGAGGAATGACACTGTGACCGTTTCTTTCCCACTGTTCTGTCTTTCTTTACACATCTCCATCTCTCCTCTCCCCCTCTCTCTCAATTCAAATTCAACGGACTTTATTGGCATGGGAAACATACACTACCAGTCAAAAGTTTGGACACACCTACTCATTCCAGGGTTTTTCTTTATTTTGACTATTTTCTACATTGTAGAGTAATAGTGAAGACATCAAAACTATGAAATAACACATATGGAATCTTGTAGTAACCAAAAAAGTGTTAAACAAATCAAAATATATTTTACATTTGAGATTCTTCAAAGTATCCACCCTTTGCCTTGACTACAGATTTTCACACTCTTGGCATTCTCTCAACCAGCTTCATGAGGTAGTCACCTGGAATGCATTTCAATTAACCGGTGTGCCTTATTAAAAATTTATTTGTGGAATTTATTTTCTTCTTATTGCGTTTGAGCCAATCAGTTGTGTTGTGACAAGGTAGGGGTGGTATACAGAAGATAGCCCTATTTGGTAAAAGTTTAAGTCCATATTATGGCAAGAACAGCTCATATAAGCAAAGATAAACGACAGTCCATCATTACTTTAAGACATAAAGGTCAATCAATGCGGAACATTTAAGAACTTTGAAAGTTTCTTCAAGTGCAGTCGCAAAAACTATCAAGCGCTATGATGAAACTGGTTTTCATGTGGACCGCCACAGGAAAGGAAGACCCAGAGTTACCTTTGCTGCAGAGGATAAGTTCATTAGAGTTAACAGCCTCAGAAATTGCAGCCCAAATAAATGCTTCACAGAGTTCAAGTAACAGACACATCTCAACATCAACTGTTCATAAGAGACTGCGTGAATCAGGCCTTCATGGTCGAATTGCTGCCACGAAACCACTACTAAAGGTCCCCAATAAGAACAGACTTGCTTGGGCCATGAAATACAAGCAATGGACATCAGACCGGTGGAAATTTGTCCTTTGATTGGATTAGTCCAGATTTTGGTTCCAAGCGCCGTGTCTTTGTGAGATGCCGAGTAGGTGAATAGATGTTTCCCGCTTGTGTAGTTCCCACTGTGAAGCATGGAGGAGGAGGTGTGATGGTGTGGGGCTAGTGACACTGTCACTGATTTATTTAGAATTCAAGGCACACTTAAACAGCATGGCTACCACAGCATTCTGCAGTGATACCACCACTATCTCTCTCACTCTCTCTCCCCCCTCTCTTTCTCTCTCCCTCTTTCTCTCCCCCCTCCCTCTCTCTATCTCTGCCCCCCTGTCTCTCTCACACTCTGTCTCCTTCTCTCTGTCACTCCTTATGTCTCTCACTCCTCTCCCCCGCCCTTTCTTTCCCCCTTCTCTCTCTCGGACCCTCTCCCTTGCTCTCACCCCCTTCTCTCCCTCCTCTCTCTCCCCCTTCTCCCCCCCTTCTCTCTCTCTTTCTCTCTCCCCCTTCTCTCCCCCTTCTCTCTCTCTCCCCCTCCCCCTCTATCCCACTCTCCCTCTCCCTCTCTCTCCCACTTTCACTCTTTTCGTTCTCACTCCCCTTTCTCTCCCACTTTCTCCCCCTTTTGCTCTCTCTCTCTCTCTCTCTCTCTCTCTCTCTCTCCCCCTTCTCTCTCTCTCTTTCCCCCTTCTCTCTCTCTCTCTCTCCCCTTCTCTCTCCCCTTTTGCTCTCACTCTCTCTCCCCCTTTCGCTCTCACACTTTCTCCCCCTTTCTCTCTAGTGCTCTCCCACTTTCACTCTCTCTCTCCCACTTTCACTCTTGCGCTCTCTCCCCCTTTCGCTCTCTCTCCCCCTTTCGCTCTCTCTCCCCCTTTCGCTCTCTCTCCCCCTTTCGCTCTCTCTCCCACTTTCGCTCTCTCTCCCACTTTCACTCTTGCGCTCTCTCCCCCTTTCGCTCTCTCTCCCCCTTTCGCTCTCTCTCCCACTTTCGCTCTCCCGCTCTCTCCCCCTTTCGCTCTCTCTCCCCCTTTCGCTCTCTCTCCCCCTTTCGCTCTCTCTCCCACTTTCACTCTTGCGCTCTCTCCCCCTTTCGCTCTCTCTCCCCCTTTCGCTCTCTCTCCCACTTTCGCTCTCCCGCTCTCTCCCCCTTTCGCTCTCCCGCTCTCTCCCCCTTTCGCTCTCTCTCTCTCCCACTTTCGCTCTATCTCTCTCCCACTTTCGCTCTCGCGCTCTCTCCCCCTTTCGCTCTCTCTCTCACTTTTGCTCTCGCTCTCTCTCCCCTTCTCTCTCTCCCCCTCTCTCTCACTTCTTTCTCTCCCCCCTCTCTCTCCTTCCCTTCCATCCCCCTTCTCTCTCTCCCCCCTTCTCTCTCGCTCTCCCCCTACTCTCTTGCTCTCCTCCTACTCTCTTGCTCTCCACCTACTCCCTCTTTCTTTCCTCCTACTCCCTCTTTCTCTCCCGCCCTCCCTCTTCTCAGTGCTCAGTGGAGTCAGTATGTTATTTAATTGGTTCCAAGAACACACACACACACACACAGGCACACACAAGTTTTTCCCTGCAACAGGTATGATGTCAGTAGGAGCGTTGCATGGCGCCACACGTCACCATGGATACTAGCTGGCGCCAGCCCTCCTTCTCTCCGTCTCTCTGTGGTCATCCATCCATCCCTCGCTCAGTCCCCCCTCTTCTTCCCATCCCTTGCTGCATTTCTTTGTCTGTCCTCTTTTTGTCTCCTTCTCTGGTCCATCTCCTCTGGGTGGTGTGGTGAAAGGCATTCTGGGATAGACTGGCTACTGAAGAGGCTGATGGGGCCTGGCAGGAGATGGACAAATGGGTTGTCATGGGAACAAACAGATGACATGGCTATGCTGCTGTCACTTGTGGCACCGCCTGCATCACATAGCATTGCCATGCCAACCCCAGATGAACTACGGATGTTTTCTCTCCCATCTCATCAGCCAGAACACAACCTGCCTTTTCCCTGCATTTATTCCACTCTTTCTCTCTTTATTCTCTCACTCTATCTACTCTCTCCTGTTTTCCACTTGGACATAATAGTCTCTGTGATATAGAAATTCAGAGGCAACCAGGTTTTTGGCTAAAATGTCCTGGTACTAGGTAAAGTTCATGATGCCATTGACCTTAACAAGGGCCCCAGGACCAGTGGAAGCAAAACAGCCCCATAACATCAAAGATCCACCACCATATTTTATAGTAGGTATAGGGTTTGTCATGGAATTATTGTAATCAAAAGGAGAGACTTTTAGATTTCTTCAAAACAATAACACTTTATTATTTAATTACTGCAGTAATGGAGCTGGTTGGTAATCACCCCTGAAGGTGATCACTGACAACTCAACGAGCGGATTTGAGCCACAGCATTTTATAGCAAAGTCCATCCTCCTGGATGTTCATGACAAACAACAGATGTATGGAATGGGTCACAAGGTTACTAATAATTCACAGCAAACAGTATCTGCTGTAAATACTGTCCTCATTGTGTAGAGACCAGGGTCTGTCCCCCCAACTCTATACTGGAGCCATCTCCCCCTGGTACCCCAGTACAGAAACATTAACTCATGCTATGGAATGCGGTATCACACAAAGACATCAGAAATCTTCTGTCAGTGTTAAATTTCCCAGATGCCCACTTTCAGTTCACACAGACACAATAGAGTTACAGTGGGGCAAAAAAGTATTTACTCAGCCACCAATTGTGCAAGTTCTCCCACTTAAAAAGATGAGAGAGGCCTGTAATTTTCATCATAGGTAAACGTCAACTATGACAGACAAAATGAGAAAAACAAATCTAGAAAATCACATTGTAGGTTTTTCATGAATTTATTTGCAAATTATGGTGGAAAATAAGTATTTGGTCACCTACAAACAAGCAAGATTTCTGGCTCTCACAGACCTGTAACTTCTTCTTTAAGAGGCTCCTCTGTCCTCCACTCGTTACCTGTATTAATGGCACCTGTTTGAACTTGTTATCAGTATAAAAGACACCTGTCCACAACCTCAAACAGTCACACTCCAAACTCCACTATGGCCAAGACCAAAGAGCTGTCAAAGGACATCAGAAACAAAATTGTAGACCTGCACCAGGCTGGGAAGACTGAATCTGCAATAGGTAAGCAGCTTGGTTTGAAGAAATCAACTGTGGGAGCAATTATTAGGAAATGGAAGACATACAAGACCACTGATAATCTCCCTCGATCTGGGGCTCCACGCAAGATCTCACCCCGTGGGGTCAAAATGAGCACAAGAACGGTGAGCAAAAATCCTAGAAGCACATGGGGGGACGTAGTAAGTGACCTGCAGAGAGCTGGGACCAAAGTAACAAAGCCTACCATCAGTAACACACTACGCCGCCAGGGACTCAAATCCTGCAGTGCCAGACGTGTCCCCCTGCTTAA
This sequence comes from Salmo trutta, assembly GCF_901001165.1. Lineage (NCBI taxonomy): Eukaryota > Metazoa > Chordata > Actinopteri > Salmoniformes > Salmonidae > Salmo > Salmo trutta. The sequence continues at coordinate 29,646,938 of NC_042982.1, forward strand.
GCCAGTACATGTCCAGGCCTGTCTGAAGTTTGCTAGAGAGCATTTGGATGATCCAGAAGAGGATTGGGAGAATGGCATATGGTCAGATGAAACCAAAATATAACTTTTTGGTAAAAACTCAACTCGTTGTGTTTGGAGGACAAAGAATGCTAAGTTGCATCCAAAGAACACCATACCTACTGTGAAGCATGGGGGTGGAAACATCATGCTTTGGGGCTGTTTTTCTGCAAAGGGACCAGGACGACTGATCCGTGTAAAGGAAAAAATGAATGGGGCCATGTATCGTGAGATTTTGAGTGAAAACCTCCTTCCATCAGCAAGGACATTGAAGATGAAACGTGTCTGGGTCTTTCAGCATGACAATGATCCCAAACACACCGCCCGGGCAATGAAGGAGTGGCTTTCGTAAGAAGCATTTCAAGGTCCTGGAGTGGCCTAGCCAGTCTCCAGATCTCAACCCCATAGAAAATCTTTGGACGGAGTTGAAAGTCCGTGTTGCCCAGCGACAGCCCCAAAACATCACTGCTCTAGAGGAGATCTGCATGGAGGAATGGTCCAAAATACCAGCAACAGTGTGTGAAAACCTTGTGAAGACTTACAGAAAACGTTTGACCTGTGTCATTGCCAAAAAAGGGTATATAACAAAGTATTGAGATAAACTTTTGTTATTGACCAAATACTTATTTTCCACCATAATTTGCAAATAAATTCATTAACCATCCTACAATGTGATTTTCTGGATTTTTTTTTCTCATTTTGTCTGTCATAGTTGAAGTGTACCTATGATGAAAATTACAGGCCTCTCTCATCTTTTTAAGTGGGAGAACTTGCACAATTGGTGGCTGACTAAATACTTGTTTGCCCCACTGTACAAGAACCCTCTATTCTGTTGCATAAAACAACCATTTGATGCAATAACAACATTATAACATAATCTTGTCATTTCTGTTCTGACCGGTTATTTTCTGTTCTGACATTCCCCCATTTTGAGAGTCCTCTCAACTTAAAAGAAAATTACAAGATTTAAAAACCTTAATTCACATGTAGAAAATGCATACATTCTTCATAAACCAAGAAGCATAAAAGCAATAACTAATTGCATGGGTTCCTGCATGTGATTGGCTGCTATAGCACAAGCTCCCAAGAAACATTTCATCCCATTTCATCCTCCAACACTTATTCTAAATATTCTACCAATTTGTCTGGGGAGGTCATGATACACAGTCACCTGTACGAACCCAGGAAGAAAAACAAAAGATGCATACAGTTTATATGATTCAGGGCTATATCTTCATAGACAGTGAAAATCAAATATTTAATGCATAATGCAGTGCATGCAACAATGGAGTTGATCAAAGTAAGCTTTATTTATCTATCACACTCCAGTGGATCAGCATGGTGGAAATAATTATTTCCATCCCAGAAACTAAAATTAGCATATCTTGTTGGACAAATCCAGGTAGTGACTCCTGGTTTAAGTAAAATGTATTCTGTTGGTGCCTAATGAACATGTCCCAAGACAAGCATCATGATTCCACTATTTATAAGGCAATACCTATAGATCAAATACAGTGAGAGAAAAAAGTATTTGATCCCCTGCTGATTTTGTACGTTTGCCCACTGACAAAGAAATGGTCAGTCTATAATTTTAATGGCAGGTTTATTTGAACAGTGAGAGACAGAATAACAACCAAAAATCAATTTATAACATTTTTGATATGCGTTTTTCTGGATTTTTTTGTTGTTATTCTGTCTCTCACTGTTCAAATAAACCTACCATTAAAATGATAGACTGATCATTTCTTTGTCAGTGGGCAAACGTACAAAATCAGCAGGGGATCAAATACTTTTTTCCCTCACTGTAGATTAGGATCAGTTTCACTCTCAGGATCAGAGTTCACCCTCTCCATTCACCAGGGCATGCTGAGAATAGTGTCAACATCTTTAGTTCACAACAGCAATCAAAACAATCAATCCATAATACAGTAATTGCTTCACTCGTATAGTTATTAACATACTAAACTCAAAAAATCATTCAGTTTCCAAATCATAATCAAAACCCAATATATTATCCAACCCACATTTACAATGGCTTTGCTCAGTGATTTAAATTGGTCCTATCGCTCAAAGTCAAAAACCCTCAATTTAACACACATCAACATTGGCAGAATGTACATTTTATATTAACATACAGTATAATTATCCTATAATTCTAGTATTCGTTTTCTTATTATGATTAGAAATACAGATCACTATCCTAATGCATTCTTAATCTAAATGACAATAATTTTATGTAGTGTGTAGACCTCTATAATCAACCTGATACCCCAAAATAAACAATTTTAGACAAGTCTAAATCAATTTTGGGCACAGTTGACCAAACCCCCTTCAGGCACCTCTACCACCCATTATGTCTTGTCCATTTGTCAACCAGTATACCAGCAACATAAGAGAAGTTTGGAACAGATCTCTCCCCATCCTCACTCCACGTGGACTCCTGTCACACTCCTGAGAGTGAAGAAGCTTAGATTGGATGCTGTACTCCGGCTGCCGGCTCGGACTCAGGTCTCTCGGTAGAAGTGGTGCGGACAGGGCGATATTGAACGTCTTTTCCGCTTTTCTTCAGCCAGTTAGAGGGGGTTTTGAGGTACACAGACTGTTCGGTCCAATTATCTCTTCCATGCATTAAGATACCAACTGACGTCACCTTTCATGATAACCTCAAGAGAGGACAGATCAGAACAACAGTTTATATCAGGTACCAGGGTAAGACCCGAGTGCAGACTGTGTGAAGTAACAATGTTTATTGTAACAACAGGGGCAGGAAAACAACAGGTCAAGGTAGGCAGGGGTCGATAATGCAGAGCAGAGGCCAAGGTACAGGACGGCAGGCAGGGTCATGGACAGGCAGAGTGGTCAGGCGGGTGGGTACAGGGTCAGGACAGGCAGGGGTCAAAAACCAGGAGGACAAGAAAAGAGAAACTGGAAAAAGCAGGACCTGAGGCACAAACACTGGTAGGCTTGAACAAACAAGACGAACTGGCAACAGACAGACAGAAAACACAGGTATAAATGCAGTGTGCATAATGGGGAAGATGGGCGACACCTGGAGGGGGGTGGAGACAATCACAAAGACAGGTGAAACAGATCAGGCCGTGACAGTTTAGTTCAGTTGATTTTTGATTCAGGAAATCCAGACAAGCATTGACTATATGATAAATTATTACTTTTACCAATTATTCTTAATACCAATGTCTAAACATATGTCAAAGAGAATAACAACCCATTCTATTGAAACTATTTTTTCAAATTGGCTTATATCAAATCAAATTTTATTTGTGTCGCACACATGGTTAGCAGACATCAATGCGAGTGTAGCGAAATGCTTGTGCTTCTAGTTCCGACAGTGCAGTAATATCTAACAAGTGATCTAGCAATTCCCTAACAACTACCTACCTAATACACACAAATCTAAAGGGGTGAATGAGAATAAGAGAGAGTTTAAGAGAGAGTTAGAGAAAGGAAAGGATGGGATGAAAGAAGGATAAGGTTTACTGAGGGGCGGAAAGTGAGAGGGAGGAGGTGAAAGGAGAGGGAGGGAAAAGGGCAAAGAGGGTGTACAAGAGGAAGAAGCAGGGTCTCTTGGGAAATAGATATGAAAGGAATAGAGAGTATGGATGAGTATGGATGAGTGATGGCCGAGTGGCATAGGCAAGGTGCAATAGATGGTATAAAATACAGTATATACATGTGATATGAGTAATGTAAGATATGTAAACATTTATTAAAGTGGCATTATTTAGAGTGCATTGTTTAAAGTGACTAGTGATCCATTTATTAAAGTGTCCAGTGATTGGGTCTCAATGTAGGCAGCAGTCTCTCTGAGTTAGTGATTGCTGTTTAGCAGTCTGATGGCCTTGAGATAGAAGCTGTTTTTCAGTCTCTCTGTCCCAGCTTTGATGCACCTGTATTGACCTCGCCTTCTGGGTGGTAGCAGGGTGACAGGCTCTGGAGAGCCTTGCGGTTGAGGGTGTTGCAGTTGCCGTACCAGGCTGTGATACAGCCCGACAGGATGCTCTCGATTGTGCATCTGTAAAAGTTTGTCAGGGTTTTGGGTGACAAGCCAAATTTCTTCAGCCTCTTGAGGTTGAAGAGGCGCTGTTGCGCCTTCTTCACCACACTGTCTGTGTGAGTGGGCCATTTCAGTTTGTCTGTGATGTGTAAGCCGAGGAACTTAAAACTTTCCACCTTCTCCACTGCTGTCCCTTCGATGTGGATAGGGGGTGCTCCCTCTGCTGATTCCTGAAGTCCACAATCATCTCCTTTGTTTTGTTGACGTTGAGTGATAGGTTGTTTTCCTGACACCACACTCCGAATGCCCTCACCTCCTCCCTGTAGGCTGTCTCGTCGTTGTTGGTAATCAAGCCCACTACTGTTGTGTCGTCTGCAAACTTGATGATTGAGTTGAAGGCGTACATGGCCACACAGTCGTGGGTGAACAGGGTGTACAGGAGCGGGCTGAGCACACACCCTTGTGGGGCCCCAGTTTTGAGGGTCAGCGAAGTGGAGATGTTGTTTCCTACCTTCACCACATGGGGCGGACCGTCAAAAAGTCCAGGACCTAATTGTAGTCCTTGTTAGCGGGTTGCAGCGGTGGCACTGTATTATCCTCAAAGCGGGCAAAGAAGGTGTTTAGTTTGTCTGGAAGCGTGACATCGATGTTCGTGACATGGCTGGATTTCTTTTTGTAGTCCGTGATTTCCTGTAGACCCTGCCACATACGTCTCATGTCTGAGCCGTTGAATTGCGACTCCACCTTGTCCCTGTACTTGCATTTTGTTTGTTTGATTGCCTTGCGGAGGGAATAGCTACACTGTTTATATTCAGACATATTCCCAGACCTTTTTCCATGGTTAAATGCGGTGGATCGCGCTTTCAGTTTTGCGTGAATGCCGCCATCCTCCGCCATATTTTCCCCATCACACTGTCAACTTCATTGCAGAGCCACAGGATCAGGAAGTTAGACGTATAACCCATCAGGAGTAATCCCAACAATCCAGCAGACCTAACCTGGTGAGATTTGTATCAAAACAGAACAGAACAAACAACACAAACAACACAACAATAAACTCCTTCACATATCACTCAAGGCATGTAAACTTCAACCCAAAACCTCAGAGGACTATTGCCTCCCCCATTTTGACACATTTCTCCCAATGTGAGTAATGTGTAAAAAAAAACACTACTACTGGTTAATAATAAAACAAAATGATTTCAAATAACAGAATCGAATTATAATCACTACCCTTAATAACTCCATAAAGAAAGATAATTGTACCCATATACGGTCATAGTAAAATAGACTTAAGACAGCCTACCCTTAGTCAAAGGCAACGCCTTCTCCTTCTTCACATTGGTCCAAATCACAAATATGGCTAAGAAATATAAACTTCATCATAATTATCAATATTACACATGACCTTCAAATCAGTATTACAAATGACCTTAAATTCATTATCCAAATGGCTTTCCAATGAGGGTGATCAAACCACACTGGAAAGTCAGGACAGAGGACAGAGGTCAGAGGTCATACAAACCCTTCAGATAAGTGTTTCTTACTATATTAGACTAATTAATGAAAAACAATCCAACATTTCATACATTTCGTATCTCCGGTTTCCAGTAAGTTTCCACTATATGTCTTATCAAAAGTATTCAAATGTGTTCAACTCTGAAAATAAAAACTTCAGAAAATGCCATGTGTGTGTGTGCCCCTTTAAGTTACCTTGGCACAAAGACAAATGGAAAACACTCACAATAAATCAAACATAGTATTTTAAAAACACCAACAAATAGTCAAAACAAGTGTGTTGTGTGTGGGTATTTGCAAACCTTAAGGTAAAAACAAACAAAAATGGCCAGGCGTTTTTTAATTTGGTAGTTTACGGTCTCAATCTCATTCACTGCTCTCCCCAAAACCATAGTCTCGGGAAACATTCCAAAGAGAGATAATGAAACCCCCATTCTCCCGGAAAAAAACACAAAACATTTTGTTAGCATTCACTATACAAATATCATAATCAGCAACCCAAAGGTTTATGATAATGATACTTCCACTGTACTCCCTCATCATGAATGGTTTGTTTTAATTATCCCAACTTTTGTTTATTTGCGCGTAATTTAGCATGCACTACCCTCAGACACTGCAACATGTATCTCTCCACCGAGTCTAACGATTCACTCCCATATTATATTATATGACCTGTCTCTCTTTTCCATAACCATGTAAAATGATCCTGGTATCGTTACTAGACCAATGTAATAGCTGTTTCACCATAGATGTTATCATTGTAACCTGTTGCATTGAGTTAGTAAAAATATAAACCTGTTGTTTAACAAATCTAGAACCTTCAAAAAGTTGGTGCTGTCTCATCAGTGCAATAGTCAAAACTAACCTGCCATCCACTTGAATGACAGGACACTGTTCCATGTAATGGAAACAGATTATAATGTAAAATACATTAACTTCCTGTGGTACCTAAACTATAAAACCCAGCAACAGTAATCAGAAATGATCACAGAACGTTTCCGATTCAACTAGCCAGACCTCTACTGCAAATGTCCCACTGAATCCTTACAGCCCGATATAGCCCAGCGAGGACGACTTGCTTTCACCAGTGGTAGGAAAAATATATATATAACCCATTCTCAACAACATTCAGCGCTTACCTCTATCGTAAGGTTAAAAACAAACTTGACTACATTCTCTTCTCTTTCGGCTTCACACTTATGAAATGTCCAAGACTTTAAAAGTACATTTATAAAATACATCAGTCAGTTTCTCAAAGAAAAGACACATTTCAGTGGGCACAATACTATAGCTATTTACTACCCACAACTTTAGTTGATTGCAGTTGTATCCTGCAATAAGTAATACCCATGTTTAGATATCAATTATGATCATGGTCACACCTCTATCGCAAATACCTATCCGCTATTATTAGAATTCATTAAATGTAGGTAACTGTCCCTTATTTGATTCAGTTATTTAAATATGACTCCATTCTCAATATGTTATTCCAACAGACCATTTAGGCAACAGACGACGTATTACATTGAAATTGCCTTGCTATTTATGTTGAATAGATTAGCCTTTCAATTTGAACTAAGCAAGCTGTTAAAACATACAGTTTATATCTTAAACGAACACTGGCAGCAGTATATGTCCAGGCAAAACATACCAATACTTGAATTACAATCAGAAACCCATATTTTATGTATCATAGACCCAATGTGTAACGACGTGCGCTGAGAGTCGGGAAGCAAGTTCAGGGAGTGAGTGTTTTAATAAATAAATGGAAAATAATAATACAAAACCAGAAACTCGAACAGCACACAGACAAGAAACAGAAACAATGACACCTGGGGAAAGAACCAAAGACATACAGTTGAAGTCGGAAGTTTACATACACTTAGGTTGGAATCATTAAAACTCGTTTTTCAACCACTCCACAAATTTCTGGTTTAACAAACTCTAGTTTTAGCAAGTCAGTTAGGACGTCTACTTTGTACATGACACAAGTAGTTGTTTACAGACAGATTCTTTCACTTATAATTCAATGTATCACAATTTCAGTGGGTCAGAAGTTTACATACACTAAGTTGACTGTGCCTTTAAATTGCTTGGAAAATTCCAGAAAATGATATCATGGCTTTAGAAGCTTCTGATAGGTTAATTGACATAATTTGAGTCAATTGGAGGTGTATCTGTGGATGTATTTCAAGGCCTACCTTCAAACTCAGTGCCTCTTTGCTTGACATCATGGGAAAATCAAAAGAAATCAGCCAAGACCTCAGAAAAAAAATTATAGACCTCCACAAGTTTGATTCATCCTTGGGAGCAATTTCCAAACACCTGAAGGTACCACGCTCATCTGTACAAACAATAGTACACATGTATAAACACCATGGGACCATGCAGCCGTCATACCGCTCAGGAAGGAGATGCGTTCTGTCTCCTAGAGATGAACATACTTTGGTGCGAAAAGTGCAAATCAATCCCAGAACAACAGCAAAGGACCTTGTGAAGATGCTGGAGGAAACAGGTACAAAAGTATCTATATCCACAGTAAAACGAGTCCTATATTGACATAACCTCAAAGGCCGCTCAGCAAGGAAGAAGCCACTGCTCCAAAACCGCCATAAAAAAGCCAGACTACGGTTTGCAACTGCACATGGGGACAAAGATTGTACTTTTTGGAGAAATGTCCTCTGGTCTGATGAAACAAAAATAGAACTGTTTGGCCATAATGACCATCGTTATGTTTGGAGGAAAAAGGGGGAGGATTGCAAGCCAAAGAACACCATCCCAATCGTGAAGCACGGGGGTGGCAGCATCATGTTGTGGGGGTGCTTTGCTGCAGGAGGAGGGACTTGTGCACTTCACAAAATAGATGGCATCATGAGGACAGAAAATTATGTGGGTATATATTGAAGCAACATCTCAAGACATCAGTCAGGATGTTAAAGCTTGGTCGCAAATGGGTCTTCCAAATGGACAATGACCCCAAGCATACTTCCAAAGTTGTGGCAAAATGGCTTAAGGACAACAAAGTCAAGGTATTGGAGTGGCCATCACAAAGCCCTGACCTCAACCCCTATTTGTGGGCAGAACTGAAAAAGTGTGTGCAAGCAAGGAGGCCTACAAACCTGACTCAGTTACACCATTTCTGTCAGGAGAAATGGGCCAACATTCTCCCAACTTATTGTGGGAAGCTTGTGGAAGGCTACCCGAAACGTTTGACCCAAGTTAAACAATTTAAAGGCAATGCTACCAAATACTTATTGAGTGTATGTAAACTTCTGACCCACTGGGAATGTGATGAAAGAAATAAAAGCTGAAATAAATCATTCTCTCTACTATTATTCTGACATTTCACATTCTTAAAATAAGGTGGTGATCCTAACTGACCTAAGACAGGGAATATTTACTAGGATTAAATGTCAGGAATTGTGAAAAACTAAAACGTTTTTATCTATGGTGTATGTAAGCTTCCGATTTCAACTGTATCTAGGGCAGGTAATCAGGGAAGTGATGGAGTCCAGGTGAGTCTGACGGCACGCAGGTGCGCATAACGATGGTGACAGGTGTGCGCCGTAATGAGCAGCCTGGTGACCTAGAGGCCGGAGATGGAGCACACATGACACAATGCTATTGAAATGACGGAGAAATCCCGCAAATAACACAATTACGATGGTTTGTGGTCTTAACATCTAGCACATAATAACGACACAATTCCCAGAAAATAGCCCTACAGGTCCAAGCGTTTCTCCGCAGAGATTCTCACATGTGCAAAAGGAATAGATTAGCAGTCAACGAGTTAAATCAACATTCATTGACTAGGAAACCGATCTTGTGCTTTTTAATAAAAGTAGATTATGTTTCCTCATGCAACATATTTCAATTACTTTACTACATCACATTAATTCCGCAATGATAAATCGTTTGATGGATACCTTAGGCTTTGTACGACGTTATAAATTACGTTGAGATTCCATCTTAATTCGCTCTAACTTCGCTTTAAGGTTTATTCAATAAAAATAGCAACTCCTCATACTGGGAAGAAAAAAAACACATTTTCAGGCCTTAAGGGCAGTTTTATTTCAAATGTAGTAATCGGAAGGAAAAAATCCAATAAGCATTTTATAGTTACATCGTTAGGGTAAGTTAGCAAAAAGTGGTCACACTCCAATCAGTTTATGAGACAATTGCCCAGACTTTGTAGATAGTTTAATAATGCTTAAACCTAATTTTTATCAAATTATTCATTAAAGATACCAACTGAAAACCTACGTATATATACGTATGGGTTGTTTAAGTTTAAATCTCATTATATTCCCAGTATTACAACTCATATCTTCTTAGGTACTCACATCAACCATTCCATTTGCATTTTCAAGGACTCTCCACAGCTACGAAGCAGCTCTCCAAACATACTCCCAGCAAAACCCCCCCAAAAACTTTTGTATCCAGGGCAATGACCAACAGTTCTCTAACCTCCCAGAAACCAGGGCAAAATCAAGCCTCCCAGAAATGATATACTTGCTGCTAACGTCCTGCTCTCAATACCACCCTGAGATATTCTATGATGGGCAGTGATGGACGGAACCCCAAAATAACATTATATCAATATTTATTAACCAACTTTCAATCATCTTATTATGAAAATGTCTATATCTTATTTACACACTCACACAACTCTCATATCACATTCACAGAAAACATTTTTTAAAAACACACGGGAATGAGACAAATTAGGAAAACCGGTTAGTGCTGTTTTTTTTCAAACCCTGTCCATATGAACAGGGAAACCCATACCATTATCAAAATATTACCTAATTAGTGGTCCCAAAACCGGGTGTTTTATCCACACTGGGATATCGCCTATTGTGATTACTATGGTATTGATTATCTTCCATCTATCCAAATGTGCAAAACTACCTACAGAGTACCCATGTCTCCTTTCTAACTTTGTAACACGGTCCTAAAATTCCTATCTTACCTCGTATTTTCTAAGTATCAGGAATATCAACAACACACACTGTCAACACACACTGTCACTGGAACACCCCCTAGTCACGCCCTGACCTACTATACCATAGAGAACCAAGGGCTCTCTATGGTCAGGGCGTGACAGTACCCCCCCAAACCAAAGGTGCGGACTCCGGCCGCAAAACCAACTGGGGAGGGTGGGGGGGGGGGGGTGATTAGTGTCGGTGGCGGCTCCGGTGCAGTCATAGCCCCCGCCCAGACCCCGAATCCTGCCATGGCGCTGGGCTGAACGCTGTGCCTGGACTGGGCATTGGCGCAAAGGAGGGCGTTGGCCATGGAGCTGGGTTGGACGCCATGCCTGAACTGGGCACTGGCGCAAAGGAGGGCTCCGGCCATGGAGCTGGGTTGGACGCCGTGCCTGGAGTGGGCACCGGCGCAAAGGAGGACTCCGGCCTTGGAGCTGGACTGGACACCGTGCCTGGACTGGGCATCGGCACAGAGGAGGGCTCCGGCCTGTGGACCGTCGTAGGAGGCTCCGGACTGTGGACCGTCGCAGGAGGCTCCGGACTGTGGACCATCGCAGGAGGTTCCGGACTGTGGGCCGTCGCAGGAGGTTCCGGACTGTGGGCCGTCGCCGGAAGCTCCGGACTGTGAGCCGTCGCCGGAAGCTCCGGTCTGTGAACCGTCGCCGGAAGCTCCGGACTGTGAACCGTCGCCGGAAGCTCTGGACTGTGAATGCGGACTAGAGGCCTAGTGCGTGGAGCCGGTACAGGTGGCACCGGACTGGTGACACACACTTCAGGGCGAGTGCGGGGAGCAGGCACAGGACGTACAGGACTGGGGAGGCGCACCGGAGGCCTGATGCGTGGGACTGGCACAGGTTGCACCGGACTGGTGACATGCTCTTCAGGGCAAGTGCGAGGAGCTGGTACAAGACGTACTGGGCTGTGGAGGTGCACTGGAGACCTGGTGCAAATAGCCGGCACAGGTTGTACCGGAACGATGACACACTTCGCACGGCAAGTGTGAGGAGCTGGCACAGGACGTACTGGGCTGTGAAGGCGTACTGAAGACTTGGTGTGTAGAGCCGGCACAAATTGTACCGGAACGATGACACACTTCGCACGGCGAGTGCGGGGAGCTGGCACAGGACGCACTGGACTGGGGACACGCACTTCAGGGAGAGCGAGGAGGGGACACAGGACGTACCGGACTGGGGAGGCGCACTGCAGGCCAGATGCGTGGGACCGGCACAAGTTGCACCGGACTGGTGACACGCTCCTCCAAACGCCTGCGTTGCCGCATACTCCTAGCCAACTCCATTCTCCGGTATCCCTCCTCGCACTGTTCCATTGACTCCCGCTCTGGTACTCTCCTTGGGTCGACCGACCACCTCTCTATCTCCTCCCAGGTTGTCACTGGCTCACTCCTCGGCTCCGCCGGCCACCCCGTGTACCCCCCCCAAAAAATATATTTTTGGGCTTTCCTTGTGGCCGCGAACCCCGGCGTCGTCGCTGTCCTCCCTTTTCTCCTTGCGCCTGCTTCCACGGCAGGCTTTCGTGTCCTGCCAAGATTTCCTCCCAAGTCCAAGATGTCTTCTCCTCCTTGGTCTCCTCCCAAGCCCAGGATACCTTCTCCTCCTGGGCGAGCTGCTTGGTCCTGTTGTGGTGGGATCTTCTGTCACAATCGTCGTTGGAAGCATACTCGGACCAAAGCGCAGCGTGATCTGGGTTCCACATGTTTATTAAATGAAACTCTCAAAAAACAATAAAGAATAAACGAACACGTGAAGCTATGGAGTGCTCACAGGCGACTACACATAAACAAAACAAGATCCCACAAAACACAGTGGGGAAATGGCTGCCTAAATATGATCCCCAATCAGAGACAATGCTAAACAGCTGCCTCTGATTGGGAACCATACCACGCACACCAACATAGAAATAACAAACCTAGAACACCCCCTAGTCACGCCCTGACCTACTATACCATAGAGAACCAAGGGATCTCTATGGTCAGGGCGTGACACACACAATAATACCTAACAATAGTAACCCATGGCATACCTGTTTACCTCTTTTAACAAAACATTTTATCAATTGCATACACGTTAAAATGTGAACTTCGCCAAAGTCAGATGCCTCGCAAGATGTCACCTGCACTCTCGTTATTCTTTCAATACGTTAACCTCAGCAGTCTTACTGTGATCAAACCAGTATCACGGATCTGGACTTTTGGCAGCCCACAACTGGCTAATTAACGATCATGTCCAAGGATACCTCACTTAAGAACACTCTTCTAGTTACCCCAGACTTCGCTCTGAGCGTACCCTCAACAGGGGCTTTTCTTATTTTATATATTATTTTTTCTTATCTTTTCATCACTTAAATGTTCAGTTAATGTCTAATTAGTACTATCAATTCTGTGCACCTTCAAGTTCAATTATTTAAAGAAACCAGTCTCACCCTTAATCCAATTCTGTTTGAAATGATGTATCCATGCAGCTGACGCTCCCAGCCAGGTGGGGAACCGATCTGCTCCAAATAGTGGAGAGTGGCTTTCCCCTGGTTGCATCTAATGCAACTCCCCCTGCACGGTTAACCTGAATTTCACTGGGAACAATCAGAAAAAGGAAGTTCATCATGCCATTCTTGTCGCCAAAATTGTCGTGGAATTATTGTAATCAAAAGGAGAGACTTTTAGATTTCTTCAGAACAATAAAATGTTATTATTTAATTACTGCAGTAATGGAGCTGGTTGGTAATCACCCCTGGAGGTGATCACTGAGAACTCAACGAGCGGATTTGAGCCACAGCATTTTATAGCAAAGTCCATCCTCCTGGATGTTCATGACAAACAACAGATGTATGGAATGGGTCACAAGGTTACTAATAATTCACAGCAAACATTATCTGCTGTAAATACTGTCCTCATTGTGTAGAGACCAGGGTCTGTCCTCCCAACTCTATACTGGAGCCATCTCCCCCTGGTACCCCAGAACAGAAACATTAACTCATGCTATGGAATGCGGTATCACCCAAAGACATCATAAATCTTCTGTCAGTGTTAAATCTCCCAGATGCCCACTTTCAGTTCACACAGACACAATAGAGTTATAAGAACCCTCTATTCTGTTGCATAAAACAACCATTTGATGCAATAACAACATTATAACATAATCTTGTCATTTCTGTTCTGACCGGTTATTTTCTGCAAATTAGTCTTATTTTCTATGCTTAACTCACCACTATGGCCAAAGAGATTTATTTTCATGTCTTCAACAAATGTAAACGCCTGAGGTTTGATAAACGGCATTGGCATTTGGATTGGAGCCGGTGCTATGGTAAGATGAAAATGGAGCTCTTTGGCTGTGCACACTAGTGGTGGGTTTGGCGTCTGATGAAAAGAGTACTTGTTCAACAATATTTCTCTTAGCAATTGTATTAGTATAAAATAATATGATTTATTTATTTTAGACAGTATTTTTTTGCTAATCTGTATCAAGGGTGCCAATCATTTTGGACCTGACTGTATGTGCGTGGTGAGAGAGAACCAATACTTTGCTCTGCTTTGATAAAATTCTCAGCTTTGCTAAACCATCGTCTCTCACCATCATGATGTCATCACCATCGACGATAGACGATACTATCATAATATCGCCCAACTCTAGAGTGTGTGTGTGTGTGTGTGCGTGTGCGTGTGTGTACGGACAGTTACTTTCTCGTGTCTTAGGTGTAGTGTTTCTAATGAAGGCTGACAGGAAAAATATTCACCCTGGCCTTATGTAACAAGGACTCTTCAATATTCATATTGAACACACACACACCTTTCAACACCAACACTATAGCTCCACACAAACACATGCTGTACTCAGTGGTGGAAAAAGTACCCAACTGTCATACTTGAGTAAAAGTAAAGATACCTTAACAGAAAATGACTCAAGTAAAAGTAAAAGTCACCCAGTACAATTCTACTTGAGTAAAAGTCTAAAAGTATTTGGTTTAAAATACACTTAAGTATCAAAAGTAAAAGTATAAATCATTTCAAATTCCTTATATTAAGCAAACCAGATGGCACCATTGTCTTGTTTTTTTTAATTTACGGAAAGCCAGGGGCACAGTTCAACACTCCAACATAATTTACAAACAAAGCATGTGTGTTTAGTGAGTCCGCCAGATCAGAGGCAGTAGGGATGACCAGAGATGTTCTGTTCATAAGTGCGTGAATTTGACTATTTTCCTCTCCTGGTAAGCATTCAAAATGTAACGAGTACTTTTGGGTGTCAAGGAAAATGTATGGAGTAAAAAGTACAATATTTTCTTAAGGAATGTAGTGAAGTAAAAGTTAAAGTAGTCACAAATATAAATAGTAAAGAAAAATACAGATACCCAAAAAAACTACTGAAGTAGTACTTTAAAGTATTTTTTACTTAAGCACTGTACACCACTGGCTGTACTGTAGACAACCATCATAAAGTCCCAGAATTCCAAAGAGTTTCCACCTGCTATTTCGCAGCACTGTTGATAAATGGACCTGCCTTTACCCTTATTTGAGGGCTTCTCTTTCTTTTAGGTCAACATGTTGTTTTTCGCTCTCTAAAAATGGTCTCTTAACTTTGAGTTGTTAATGCCAATGCTTAGTTAGTCATGCTCTTAAGACACCATGGTGTTTTGTCCATTTTTTAAATTCATACTATACACACAAAAACACACAAAAACACACACACACACACACACACACAAACACACACACACACACACACAAACACACTTTCATGTGAAACACAGGTGTGTCCTGTCAGTCTGTCGGATGCCATGCTGACGCACTGTGGGGGTGTGTGTACGTCATTCACATTCACCTGCTGGCCAAGTAAGGAACACACACACACACAGGTAACCAAGGGGACTAGGGCCTGTGAATGAGGTGATCAATATTTGATTCAGTGCCACTTGAGCAGAGGTGTCTGCTGTGATATTCACCTGCTGTATTAGCACAGTGTCCTATTGCCATACACTCACTGGCTGTGCAACTTAGCCACTCGAAAAGTGAACTGAGCCAAAATGGCCACCGCTATAGCTATAGACTGGTGGGTTGCTTAGCAACAAAAACGATGTGTGCAACAACCATGAAGCAAAACAGGCGGGGTTGGTTTTACAATCTTTCCTTACCTCATTTATTTCCCTCCCTTCTTTCCCTCCCTTCTTTCCCTCCTTTCTTTCTTTCTTTCTTTCTTTCTATCCCTCCCTCCTTACTTCCCCTCCCTCCTTTCCCTCCCTCCTCTCTTTCTTTCTTTCCCTCCTTCATTTCCTTCCCTCCCTCCTTTATTTTTTTCCTTCCTTCCTTCCCTCCCTCCTTTTTTTTTTCTTTCCCTCCCTCATGTATTTTCTTTCCCTCCCTTCCTTTTCCCTTTCCCTCATTTCTTTCTTTCTCTCCTTCCTTCCTTTCCTCTTCCCTCCTTCCATTCCCTCCCTCCTTCCTTTCCCTCCCTCCCTTCTTCCTTTCTTTCCCTCCTTTCTTTCCCTCCTCTCTTTCTTTCCCTCCCTCCTTTATTTCTTTCCTTCCCTCCCTCCTTTCTTTTTTCTTTCCCTCCTTCATTTATTTTCTTTCCCTCCTCTCTTTCTTTCCCTCCCTCCTTTATTTCTTTCCTTCCCTCCCTCCTTTCTTTTTTCTTTCCCTCCTTCATTTATTTTCTTTCCCTCCTTTCTTTCTTTCTTTCTTTCTTTCCCTCCTTAATTTCTTTCCTGCCCTCATTTCTTTCCCTCCCTCCCTCCCTCCTTCCTTTTCCTTCCTCCTTACATTCCCTTCTTTCTTTCCTTTCCCTCCCTCCTTTCCTTCCCTCCTTTCTTTCTTTTCTCCTTTCTTTCCCTCCCTCCTTTCTTTCCTTCCCTCCCTCCTTTCCCTCCCTCCCCCCCCCCCCTCCCTCCCTCCCTCCCTCCCTCCTTTCTTTCTTTCCATCCCTCCTTCCTTTCCCTCCTTCCCTCCTTTCTTTCCCTCCCTCCTTTCTTTATTTCCCTACCTCCTTTCTTTTCCTCCCTCCTTTCTTTCTTTCCCTCCCTCCTTTCTTTTCCTCCCTTCTTTCTTTCCCTCATCTCTCTACTAGACTCTGTTTATTCTTACCCACTTACTCTCTTCAACTCTCCTGTCTTCACCCCACTGTTCTTCTCTGCTTTCCTTCCTGTCTGTGATACATCACTTCTCCCTCCCTCTCCCTCTCTCCTTATCTGCTGAATATAATCTGTTTATTTCTTTCTGCAGAAGAGGAGAGCGGGAGTAGAGGAGAGCAACATGTTTGCTGACGGGAGGGTTGTTGATGCATTATTCTGTTTGTTCCTTCCTTCTCTCTCTCTGTCTCTCCCTCCCTTCCTTCACT
Source organism: Salmo trutta (assembly GCF_901001165.1). Lineage (NCBI taxonomy): Eukaryota > Metazoa > Chordata > Actinopteri > Salmoniformes > Salmonidae > Salmo > Salmo trutta. The sequence continues at coordinate 29,663,860 of NC_042982.1, forward strand.
TTGAGCCCCTGTTCCTGAGTTATTGCACTCTAATCACCAATGAGCTGAGAGCTTCACACACTGACTGGCCAAGCCACATACACACACTTTCTCTCTGTCTTTTCTCCTCGTCTCAAACTTTCTGCTTTCCCACTGTAAAGATTGCTCCCACTCCTCCAACTCTCTGCCTGTCCTTTCCTCTCTATTATAAAGTTTGTTCAGTTTTGACATTACCAGTACACTAATACTATATAGTAGATGTACTGTGTGAATTGATTGAGCTAGTGTCCCGTAATGAGGTGTTTGTGTACGTGCACCCCATTATACAGCACAGACAGAACACTGAGTCCTGAGCTAAAGTGAAAAGAACCTGTGTGTGTACATGCATTATAATGTCCAGTGATTAGATGATTGAAGTGTTTTTGTTTGATTCATTTGTCATTATTATTGCTCTAGAACATGTTTCTATCCCTCTCTCCATCCCTCGCCTAAACACACACCCCTCTGTATGACTCATCCTGTGTGAGGGTGCTAGCGTGTGTGTGCTAGCATGTGTTTCTGTCCCCACTTGTAGCATACAACCCTTAGTGTGTTTATGAGTTTGTGCTTTGCAGTGTTTTAATTGGGCACTGTCATTGTGAATAGCTTATAGAGTGTAGTTCTACTCTGCCATTACACAATATTGAACTCCCTCCCTCCCTCCCTCTCTTGCAGTATGCTGATTTGCTTTCTCTCTTCTCCTTCTTTCCTCTACCTCTCCCTCTATTGCGGTATTTCTCTCTACCTCTTTCTATCACTCACTCCCTTCCTCTTTGTTCTCTCTTGCCATATTGTGACTTTGTCTCCCCTCTCTTTTGGTCCTCTCTCTTCTCTCCCTCTTTCTTTGTTTACATTTTAATCATTTAGCAGATGCTCTTATCCAGAGCGACTTACAGTTAGGGCATTCATCTTAAGATGGTTAGGTGGGACAACCACATATCACAGTCATAGTAAGTAAATGTTTTCTCAATAAATTAGCTATCAGCAGTCAGAGCTAGTAAAGGAGAAAAGAGTCACGTGTGAGTCTTAGTTTGGGGGGGGCTGTGGGATTATTTGAGATACTTTTTGAAGAGGCAGATTTTCAGATATTTTCGGGAGATGGGCAGGGACTCTGCTGTCCTAGCTTCAAGGAGAAGCTGGTTCCACCATTGGGGTGCCAGGACAGAGAAGCGCTTGGACTGGGCTCTGCACTGGCTGCTCAACAGTTTTAGAATTAATTTGAAGAATGTTCTATTGGTTTTTAAATCAATCGACTATTGAGTACCCCAATACATGTCAGACATGCTTTTAAGTTATGTACCCAGTATGTCCCTCAGGTCCTCCGGCACTGGCCTTTTAACTATCCTGAAGCCTAGGACCAAGAGGCATGGAGAGGCAGCCTTTAGTTATTATGCCCCCAGCCTCTGGAATAGCCTGCCAGAAAACCTGATGGGGGCCGAAACTGTGGACATATTTAAAAATATATATTTTCATTGTTTTTAATACTGAACAAAAATATACTGCTCAAAAAAATAAAGGGAACACTTAAACAGCACATCCTAGATCTGAATGAAAGAAATAATCTTATGAAATACTTTTTTCTTTACATAGTTGAATGTGCTGACAACAAAATCACACAAAAATAATCAATGGAAATCCAATTTATCAACCCATGGAGGTCTGGATTTGGAGTCACACTCAAAATTAAAGTGGAAAACCACACTACAGGCTGATCCAACTTTGATGTAATGTCCTTAAAACAAGTCAAAATGAGGCTCAGTAGTGTTTGTGGCCTCCACGTGCCTGTATGACCTCCCTACAACGCCTGGGCATGCTCCTGATGAGGTGGCGGATGGTCTCCTGAGGGATCTCCTCCCAGACCTGGACTAAAGCATCCGCCAACTCCTGGACAGTCTGTGGTGCAACGTGGCATTGGTGGATGGAGCGAGACATGATGTCCCAGATGTGCTCAATTGGATTCAGGTCTGGGGAACGGGCGGGCCAGTCCATAGCATCAATGCCTTCCTCTTGCAGGAACTGCTGACACACTCCGGCCACATGAGGTCTAGCATTGTCTTGCATTAGGAGGAACCCAGGGCCAACCGCACCAGCATATGGTCTCACAAGGGGTCTGAGGATCTCATCTCGGTACCTAATGGCAGTCAGGCTACCTCTGGCGAGCACATGGAGGGCTGTGCGGCCCCCCAAAGAAATGCCACCCCACACCATGACTGACCCACCGCCAAACCGGTCATGCTGGAGGATGTTGCAGGCAGCAGAACGTTCTCCACGGCGTCTCCAGACTCTGTCACATCTTTCACATGTGCTCAGTGTGAACCTGCTTTCATCTATGAAGAGCACAGGGCGCCAGTGGCGAATTTGCCAATCTTGGTGTTCTCTGGCAAATGCCAAACGTCCTGCACGGTGTTGGGCTGTAAGCACAACCACCACCTGTGGACGTCGGGCCCTCATACCACCCTCATGGAGTCTGTTTCTGACCGTTTGAGCAGACACATGCACATTTGTGGCCTGCTGGAGGTCATTTTGCAGGGCTCTGGCAGTGCTCCTCCTGCTTCTCCTTGCACAAAGGCGGAGGTAGCGGTCCTGCTGCTGGGTTGTTGCCCTCCTACGGCCTCCTCCACGTCTCCTGATGTACTGGCCTGTCTCATGGTAGCGCCTCCATGCTCTGGACACTACGCTGACAGACACAGCAAACCTTCTTGCCACAGCTCGCATTGATGTGCCATCCTGGATGAGCTGCACTACCTGAGCCACTTGTGTGGGTTGTAGACTCCGTCTCATGCTACCACTAGAGTGAAAGCACCGCCAGCATTCAAAAGTGACCAAAACATCAGCCAGGAAGCATAGGAACTGAGAAGTGGTCTGTGGTCACCACCTGCAGAACCACTCCTTTATTGGGGGTGTCTTGCTAATTGCCTATAATTTCCACCTGTTGTCTATTCCATTTGCACAACAGCATGTGAAATTTATTGTCAATCAGTGTTGCTTCCTAAGTGGACAGTTTGATTTCACAGAAGTGTGATTGACTTGGAGTTACATTGTGTTGTTTAAGTGTTCCCTTTGTTTTTTTGAGCAGTGTATAAACGGAACATGTAAAATGTTGGTCCCATGTTTCATGAGCTGAAATAAAAGATCCCAGAAATGTTCCATACGTACAAAAAGCTTATTTCTCTAATTTTGTGCACAAATTAGTTTACATCCCTGTTAGTGAGCATTTCTCCATTGCCAAGATAATCCATTCACCTGACAGGTGTGGTACATCAAGAAACTGATTAAACAGCATGGTCATTACACAGATGCACCTTGTGCTGGGCACAATAAAAGGCCACTCTAAAATGTGCAGTTTTGTCACACAACACAATGCCACAGATGTCTCAAGTTTTGAGGGAGCGTGCAATTGGCGTGCTGACTGCAGGAATGTCCACCAGAGCTGAATTGAATGTTAATTTCTCTTAGAGAATTTGGCTGTACGTCCAACCGGCCTCACAACTGCAAACCATGTGTAACCACGCGAGCCCAGGACCTCCAATTCCAGCTTCTTCACCTGCTGGATCATCTGAGACCAGCCACCCTGACAGCTGATTAAACTGGGGGTTTGCACATCCGAAGAATTTCTGCACAGAAATCGTCTCAGGATAGCTCATCTGCATGCTCGTCGTCCTCACCAGGGTCTTGACCTGACTGCAGTTCGGCGTCGTAACCAACTTCAGTAGGCAAATGCTCACCTTTGATGGCCACTGGTACGCTGGAGAAGTGTGCTCTTCATGGATGAGACCGGTTTCAACTGTACTGTACCGAGCAGATGGCAGACAGCTTGTATGGCGTTGTGTGGGCGAGCGGTTTGCTGATGTCAACGTTGTGAACGGAGTGCCCCATGGTGGCGATGGGGTTATGGTATGTGCTGGCATAAGCTATGGACAATGAACACAATTGCATTTTATCGATTTGAATGCACAGAGATACCGTGAGGAGATCCTGAGGCCCATTGTCGTGCCATTCATCCACCGCCATCACCTCATGTTTCAGCATGATCATTCATGGCCCCATGTCGCAAAGATCTGTACATAATTCCTGGAAGCTGAAAATGTCCCAGCTTTTCCATGGCCTGCATATTCACCAGTCATGTCACCCATTGAGCATGTTTGGGATGCTCTGGATTGATGGGTACGATAGCGTGTTCCAGTTCCCGCAAATATCCAGCAACTTCACACAGCCATTGAAGAGGAGTAGGACAACATTTCCACAGGCCACAATCAACATCCTGATCAACTCTATGCAAAGGAGATGTCGCGCTGCGTGAGGTAAATGGTGGTCACACCAGATACTGACTGGTTTTCTGATCCACGCCCCACTTTGTTTTTAAGGTATCTGTGACCATTCCCAGTCATGTGAAATTAAATCCATAGATTAGGGCCTAACAGGGCCACAACTTTCACTGGGGACGGGGGGCATGAAATAACTTCTGTTTGACTTAACAGAAAAAAAGTATCTAACGTTAGCTAGTGTTTCATCCCTTCTCGACTGAGGTTCTGTCTGAAATGAATTAACTAGCTAGCTAGTAGCTACCACAGCCAGTCTTTGTTTTTTCCCCATTTCAATAGAAGTAATTTAACTTGGCTCGTTTTCACCAGTTGACGTACCATTAGAGTTAGCTGAAGTTGGCTACCATGAGATATTATTTTTGTCCCAATTCCAGTCAGTATAGCAATGTAAAGTTATTGATCGGTCAGTTTCCCTAGCTAATTCCCTACTTTTCACACTGACACGGTATAAACAGCTTTACAGGCTTCACTGTCATGGTGCACAATCAGAACACAACATTATGCTCATCATGTCTTAGCAGGATAAGATGGTGACAGGTGTCCCAGCAGGGTCAGACAGCCAGGGAAGACCAGTCTACAGAGCTCAGGTAAATCAGTGAATGGATATATAGTTCCATTTTGAGTTGATGGGTAGGCTACAGTCTGTGATTTGGGAATAATGGTAATTTCAATAATTGAACCATTATATTATCCAAGAATAGAATCAATGTATAAATGTACACCAAGGTAATTCTTCTCATGCCTCATCTGAGCAGGATCAGATGGTGACAGAGGTCTCATCAGTGTCAGGCAGTCAGGGAAGACCAGTCTGACTGCACCGAGGGGAACCTTTTTGCAGATGCAACACTTTATTCTCTCTTGTGCAGCAAACACTGGACAAGCCAGAAGCTTCAAATTACATTTTTTAAGGCAGTCTGACAAACCTCCAAAGTTGATTTCCAAACTGTATAAAGGCTTAATAGGCCTTTCCTAATGACACAAAACATATAAAATAAAAATGTGAGGAAGACCTGGGAGACTGATGAATGGATACAGATATGTTTGAATGCTCTGTCATGTTCATATAATCTCAGACATAAATTACTGCAGTTTAAGACCATCCATAGAACGTTCTATGCCAGTGAAACTGAATATCATGCATTCGTAAATGTAGTTCCTCTGCTGGAGGTGTAAAACCCAAATGGGGACATATTTCAATGTATTATGTTCTTGAGAAGGCTAGCTGAATTCTGGCAAAGAGTATATAATTTTATCTCAGCATGTCTACAGATTCTCCCTTCTCTCTGTTTTATCAGAGAAGAAACTGTGTAATCTAGCATTTATAGCAGCTAAGAAATGCATTGCCATTAATTGGAAGGTTGGTTATCCTCCCACAATGTCACAATGGATGGCAGAAATGTTAATTTGTGTGTCACTAGATTTGATTTATTGCAAGATTGAGGGTATACTGCTCTAAAACCAAAATTGCACCCCTGTGGCCTAATTAATTTATTTCAATTGACTGATTGATTTCCTTATAAACTCAGCAAAAAAAGAAACGTCCCTTTTTCAGGACCCTGTCTTTCAAAGATAATTCGTAAAAATCCAAATAACTTCGCAGATCTTCATTGTAAAGGGTTTAAACACCGTTTCCCATGCTTGTTCAATGAACCATAAACAATTAATGAACATGCACCTGTGGAACGGTCATTAAGACACTAACAGCTTACAGACGGTAGGCAATTAAGGTCACAGTTATGAAAACTTAGGACACTAAAGAGGCCTTTCTACTGACTCTGAAAAACACCAAAAGAAAGATGCCCAGGGTCTCTGCTCATCTGCGTGAATGTGCCTTAGGCATGCTACAAGGAGGCATGAGGACTGCAGATGTGGCCAGGGCAATAAATTGCAATGTCCGTACTGTGAGAGCTACAGGGAGACAGGACAGACAGCTGATTGTCCTCGCAGTGGCAGACCACGTGTAACAACACCTGCACAGGATCGGTACATCCAAACTTCACACCTGCAGGACAGGTACAGGATGGCAATAACAACTGCCTGAGTTACACCAGGAACGTACAATCCCTCCATCAGTGCTCAGACTGTCCCCAATAGGCTGAGAGAGGCTGGACTGAGGGCTTGTAGGCCTGTTGTAAGGCAGGTCCTCACCAGACATCACCGGCAACAACGTTGCCTATGGGCACAAACCCACCGTCGCTGGACCAGACAGGACTGGCAAAAAGTGCTCTTCACTGACGAGTCGCGGTTCTGTCTCACCAGGGGTGATGGTCGGATTCGCGTTTATCATCGAAGGAATGAGCGTTACACTGAGGCCTATACTCTGGAGCGGGATCGATTTGGAGGTGGAGGGTCCATCATGGTCTGAGGTGGTGTGTCACAGCATCATCGGACTGAGCTTGTTGTCATTGCAGGAAATCTCTGGGGACCAGAGGTGGCGGAACGGAATACTAGGATTGGGGTGTAGGGTTTGAGCAGAGCCTGAAGGTAGAGAGGGGCTTGCTGCTCCGTAGGCAAGTGCCATGGTCTTGTAGTGGATGCGCGCTCCGACTGGAAGCCTGTGGAGTGTGCAGAGGAGCAGGGTGACATGGGAGAATTTGGGAAGGTTTAACACCAGGCAGGCTGCAGCATTCTGTTTATTTGATTTCTTTGCCTCTGTTTCTCCTAGCTTAGAGTGTAGCTCTACAATGCCTAGTCAGCCATTACGCAATATTGAACTACCTACCTCCCTCTCTCTTGCAGTATCGCTGATTTGATTTCCCTCTCTTTTTCTCCCTCTCATCCTTTGTCTCTCCCTCTCTTGCTGTATTTCTCCCTCAATTTCTCTCTACCTCTTTCTCTCTCTCTTTTTTTCTCTTGCTGTATTGCTCCTTTGTCTCCTCTCTGCTTATCCTCCTCTCTCTCTCTCTCTTACAATATTGCTCCCTTGCCTCCTCTCTCTACTCTTCTTCACTCTTTTGTTAACTCAGTGTCACTTGTTTTTTCTGTCTCTGATTTCTTTGCCTCTGTTTCTCCTTGACCACTGACTCTCCTCTTAGGTCCCAGCCATCATGAAAGAGCCGTGGTGGATTTAAACAAAGACAGATACAGGTAACTGCCAAAATAAAGGAAACACCAACATAAAGTGTCTTAATAGGGCGTTGGGCCACCACGAGCCAGAATGGCTTCAGTGCACCTTGACATATATTATACAATTGTCTGGAACTCTATTGGAGAGATGAAGACACCATTCTTCCATGAGAAATTCCATAATTTGGTGTTTTGTTACTGGTGGTGGAAAACGCTGTCTCAAGCGCCACTCCAGAAACTCCCATAAATGTTCAATTGGGTTGAGATCTGGTGTCTGAGAGGGCCATGGCGTATAGTTTACACCATTTTCATGCTCATTTAAGTGACCACTCGTGCCCTGTGGGTGGGGGCATTGTCATCCTATGGGGGCAGAGCCATTGTAGCCAAAATAATCGCCTGCCCAGCATTTGTATACATGACCCAAAGCATGATGGGATGTTTATTGCTTAATTAACTCTGGAACCACACCTGTGTGGAAGCACCTGCTTTCAATATACTTTGTATTCCTCATTTACTCAAGTGTTTCCTTTATTTTGGAAGTTAACTGTATGTAGGGCCAGGGGTTCTTCCTGGTCACGTCATGGAAACACTCCAGAACCTAGTAATATGCTAAATGTTATTTAAACTGTGCATTGTATTGACATATAGTACCAGTCAGAAGTTTGGACACACCAACTCATTCAATGATTTTTCTTTATTTTTACTATTTTCTACATTGTAGAATAATAGTGAAGACATCAAAACTATAATCATAACACATATAGAATCAAAAAAGTGTTAAGCAAATCAAAATATATTTTAGATTCTTCAAAGTAGCCACCCTTTGCCTTGATGAAAGCTTTGCACACTCTTGGCATTCTCTCAACCAGCTTCATGCGGAATGCTTTTCCAACAGTCTTGAAGGAGTTCCCACATATGCTGAGTACTTTTGGCTGCTTTTACTACACTCTACCAACTAATCCCAAACCATCTCAATTGGGTTGAGGTCGGGTGATTGTGGCTAGGTCATCTGATGCAGAACTCCATCACTCTCCTTCTTGGTCAAATAGCCCTTACACAGCCTGAAGGTGTGTTAGGTCATTGTCCTGTTGAAAACAAATTATCGTCCCACTAAGCGCAAACCAGATGGGATGGTGTATCGCTGCATAATGGTGTGGTAGCCATGCTGGTTAAGTTATTTATTCTAAATAAATAATTGACAGTCACCAGCAAAACACCCCCACACCACACCTGCAGAGATCATCTGTTCACTGACTCTAAGTCTCTCACACAGCGGTTGCATCCAAAAATCTTAAATTTGGACTCATTAGACTAAAGGACAGATTTCCATGTCCATTGCTCGTATTTCTTGGCCCAAGCAAGTATTTTCTACATATTGGCGTCCTTTAGTAGTGTTTTTTTTGCAGAAATTCAACCATGAAGGCCTGATTCACACAGTCTCCTCTGAAAAGTTGATGTTGAGATGTCTGTTACTTGAACTCTGTGAAGCATTTATTTGTGCTGCAATTTCTGAGGCTGGTAACTCTAATGAACTTATCCTCTGCAGCAGAGGTAACTCTGGGTCTTTGTTTCCTGTGGCGGTCCTCATGAGAGCCAGATTCATCATAGCGCGTTTTTGCAACTGCACTTGAAGAAACTTTCAATATTTTCCGTATTGACTGACCTTCATGTCTTAAAGTAATGATGGACTGTTGTTTCGCTTTGCTTATTTGAGCTGTTCTAGCCATAATTTGGACTTGGTCTTTTACCAAATATGGCTATCTTCTGTATACCACCCCTACATTGTCACAACACAACTGATTGGCTCAAACTCATTAAGAAGGAAAGAAATTCCACAAATTAACTTTTAACAGCTTTTAACAGTTTCAAAAGCATTCCAGTTGACTACCTCATGAAGCTGGTTGAGAGAATGCCAAGAGTGTGCAAACCTGTCATCAAGGCAAAGGGTGTCTACTTTGAAGAATCTCAAATATAAAATATAATTTTCTTTGTTTAAAACTTTTTTGGTTACTACATGATTCCAAATGTGTTATATCATAGTTTTGATGCCTTCATTAATAGTAAATAGTAAAAATGAAGAAAAACCCTGGAATGAGTAGGTGTCCAAACTTTTGACTGGTACTGTATGTATTGCACTGTGAGATATATGTCCTTCCCGCACACACACACCCATGGACACACAAACTCTTTCTCTCTCACACACACATACGTTCCCTAACTGTGTTGTGTGGTTTGTCCCCAGGGTCAGGGTATCCCTACACTCAGGCTCCACCCCGGGACTTTCTGTCTGGTAAACCCAAACAACCGTTATGATTATCATCACATCCTAACGTATTAAAACATTATTAAACAATAATAAGACCTACTGAACTGTATTAAACACATTGATGGTGGGTCCTCACACCTTATTAATAACGGCATCAATTAAACAACAACACCATCTGTCTGTCTCAGTGTGAAGGCTTCATATTGTGTCTTCTGATGCTGTGTGTGTGTGTGTGTGTGTGTGTGTGTGTGTGTGTGTGTGTGTGTGTGTGTGTGTGTGTGTGTGTGTGTGTGTGTGTGTGTGTGTGTGTGTGTGTGTGTGTGTGTACATGTTTTACTATACTTCTGAGTACCAGAATAGCAAACCAACTAAAATTGAGATAAGTGAGGACAGTGTGTCAGTAACAGGTTGAACTAGGACTGGCACAATTACTGTATAACCATGTAACCAATGGTTATGGATGAAGACCATCATAAGAATTAAATAACTGTCATAATAACTGTCATAAATAACTGTCAAACTTGGTTGCCTCTTGCTGAAACAAGGGTAAGTGCTATCCGGGATTCTTGGGACGTCCCTACAGTGCCCTAAACCATAACCCTTATCTAACCCTAAGCTTAACCCTTACCTTAAATCTATCATTTTTCTGTAAATAGAATATTATAGAAGGGTCCAGAAACTTTTTGTGATTTCACTTGTTTTAGAGAAACTTACTGCAACCAGCGATTTTAATTTCCTCATCCTCATTGTGCAGTACTGGGGCTCTGAGAAAACATGAACAAATTATCCAAAAACACCTGACTACATTATTTTAGAAACAGAAATGCTCTCACTGTAGTGATGCAGGTCTTTAGATGTTTTACACGTGAAATTTTGTCATTCTTAATTTGATCCGCAAAGTTATTATCTATTTTGTGCGACTCCAGCCGTTTCCTTTATCCAGCTGTTCTGTTCTGTGTAACCTGCTGCTACAGGTAACTGCCACAATAAAGGAAACTTGGTGTCTTAATAGGGCGTTGGGCCAACACAAGTCGCCAGAACATGCCTTGGCATAGTCTACAAGTGTCTGGAACTTCCTGTGTGGAAGCATCTGCTTTCAATATACTTTGTATCCCTCATTTGCTCAAATGTTTCCTTTATTTTGGCAGTTACCTGTAGAACGGACAGAGGTATCGCTCCAGTTGCAACAAAATGGAATATAACATTGCAGATAAAGTTCGGCATGACAATTTCATGTGTACAACATCTTAAGATCTGCATAATTTCTAAAAGGACGTATTTGGGTGTTTTTCAGAGCCACGCAACCTGACGTTCTAATGAGGGTTTAGCATGAAATGTCAATGTCATTTATACACATTTTAAACACTTTTATTTATTTTACTATGTCTTTTGTACATTTTTGGGGGCCAAACGACATGTTGTGAAAAAAGACAATAGTTGGAAGAGTTGCAGTGTTAATTGATAATAATGCCATTGTTAATTATACTGAACAAAAATATAAACGCATAAATGCAATGATTTCAATGATTTTACTGAGGTACAGTTCATATAAGGAAATCAGTCAATTGAAATAAATTCATTAGGCCCTAATCTATGGATTTCACAACACTGGGCAGGGGAGCAGCCATGGGTAGGCCAATCGGAATTTGTTTTCCCCACAAAAGGGCTTTATTACAGACATAAATACTCCTCAGTTTCATCAGCTGTCCGGGTGACTGGCTTCAGACGATCCCGCAGGTGAAGAAGCTGAATCTGGAGGTCCTTGGCTGGCATGGTTACACATGGTCTGCGGTTGTGAGGCCGGTTAGACGTACTGCCAAATTCTCTAAAATGACATTGGAGGTGGCTTATGGTAGAGAAAATAACATTAAATTCTCTGGCTACAGCTCTGGTCAACATTCCTGCAGTCAGCATGCCAATTGCACACTCCCTCAAAACTTGAGACATCTGTGGCATTGTGTTGTGTGACAATACTGCACATTTTAGAGTGGCCTTTTATTGTCCCCAACACAAGTTGCACCTGTGTAATGATCATGCTGTTTAATCAGCTTCTTGGTATACCACACCTGTCAGGTGGATGGATTATCTTGGCGAAGGAAAAATGCTCACTAACAGGGATGTAAACAAATTTGTGAACCAAATTTGAGAGAAGCTTTTTGTGCGAGTGGAACATTTCTGGGATCTTTTATTTCACCTAATGAAACATGGGACCAGACTTTACATGTTACGTTTATATTTTTGTTTAGTATAGATGCTTTTTTTCATTAATTTGTCTATTTTCTCATTAACCATATGCTCTATCCACTAGAAACTCAAGGAGAATATGGACCCAGATATACAATATGTATACTAAAAATGAAGTTATTGAAGTATAAATTACAAAAGTTACCATAGATTCCAATAACTTTGGTAAATAAATGACTGGCAGATTTGCATCATTAGCTATAACCCATCACCTCATCGTGCCCCAGCTACATACAGCTTATAGAGTAGTGGGTTTCTCAAGAGGGAGTAACTTTGTTCTGGTGAAAATGGAAAATTACTACTATCCTTCTTTCTCTCTACACACACACAAACACTAGCTACGCTGCCTGAAGTCATGCATTAATCAATGGTGTGTGTACTTGTGTGAGGGGAAAACTACAGCTCTTTTCTGCCCAGAGTTATTATTCTAGACTAATAAAGAGAAATAAATGTAGCATGGGTCTCGTCTGGAGAGAGACGGATGGCTTTGATTAAGCAGTGAGAACTGCAGTGTGACAGAGTGATCAATATACAGGCCAGTTCACCCTGCTTTAAGAACACTAAAATGATCCATGACCACACTACACGCACACACACTCTTATTAATGCCTTAATTAACAGGCCCTGTCTGCCTGCTGTGTGTGTGGGTGTGGGTGTGCGTGCGCTGCCGCTCTATTTGGTCCCGAGGCAACTGTTACAGACCAGAGGTGGTGTTTTAATGGGTGTACAGTGCATTCGGAAAGTTTTCAGACCCCTTGACTGTTTCCACATTTTGTTACATTACAGCCTTATTCTAAAATGGATTAAATAGTTAGCCAATCTACACACAATACCCCATAATGACAAAGCAAAAACAAGTTCAGACATTTTTGGAAATGTATAAAATAAAATAAACTATCACATTTACATAAGTATTCAGACCCTTTACTCAGTACTTTGTTGAAGCACCTTTTGCAGCGATTAATGCCTCAAGTCTTCTTGGGTATGATGCTACAAGCTTGGCACACCTGTATTTGGGGAGTTCCTCACATTCTTCTCTGCAGATCCTCTCAAGCTCTGTCCGGTTGGATGGGGAGCATCGCTGCACAGGTCTCTATTTTCAGGTCTCTCCAGATCGGATTCAAGTACGGGCTCTGGCTGGGCCACTCAAGGACATTTAGAGACTTGTCCAAAAGCCAATCCTGCGTTATCTTGGCTGTGTGCTTAGAGTCGTTGTCCTGTTGGAAGGTGAACCTTTGCTCGAGTCTGAGGTCCTGAGCGCTCTGGAGCAGGTTTTCATCAAGGATCTCTCTGTACTTTGCTCCATTCGTCTTTCCCTCTCCTGACTTGACTCACAGTCCCTGCCGCTGAAAAACATCACCACAGCATGATGCTGCCACCACCATGCTTCACCATAGGGATGGTGCCAAGTTTCCTCCAGATGTGACGCTTGGGATTCAGGCCAAAGAGTTCAATCTTGTTTTCATGAGACAAGAAAATCTTGTTTTTCATGGTGTGAGAGTCTTTAGGTGGCCTTTGGCCAACTCCAAGCGGGCTGTCATGTGCCTTTTACTGAGGAGTGGCTTCCGTCTGGCCACTCTGCCATAAAGGCCTGATTTGTGGAGTGCTGCAGAGATGGTTGTCCATCTGGAAGGTTCTCCTATCTCCACAGAGGAACTCTGGAGCTCTGTCAGAATGACCATCAGGGTTCTTGGTCACATCCCTGACCAAGGCCTTTCTCCCCTGATTGCTCAGTTTGCCCGGGCGGCCAGCTCTTGAAAGAGTCTTGGTGGTTCCAAACTTCTTCCATTTAATAATGATGACTCCTTGCTGTCCTCCTGATGACTCTTTGCTGCCCCAGTCCACTTGGCTGTGCTGCTAATCCAGTTTCAACTGTTCTGCCTGCGGCTATGGAACCCAGACCTGTTCACCGGACGTGCTACCTGTCCCAGACCTGCTGTTTTCAACTCTCTAGCGACAGCAGGAGCGGTAGAGATACTCTGAATGATCGGCTATGAAAAGCCAACTGACATTTACTCCTGAGGTGCTGACCTGTTGCACCCTCGACAACCACTGTGATTATTATTATTTGACCCTGCTGGTCATCTATGAACATTTGAACATCTTGACCATGTTCTGTTATAATCTCCACCCAGCACAGCCAAAAGAGGACTGGCCACCCCTCAGAGCCTGGTTCCTCTCTAGGTATCTTCCTAGGTTTTGGCCTTTCTAGGGAGTTTTTCCTAGCCACCGTGCTTCTACACCTGCATTGCTTGCTGTTTGGGGTTTTAGGCTGGGTTTCTGTACAGCACCTTGTGACATCAGCTGATGTAAGAAGGGCTTTATAAATACATTTGATATGATTTTGATTTGATTGAGGCCACAATGTTCTTGGGGACCTTCAATGTTGCAGAAATGTTTTGGTACCATTCCCCAGATCCGGGCCTCAACACAATCCTGTCTCAGATGGGTGGATTGGCGGCCATTGCAAGTGTACCCATAGGAGCAAAGCAGGAAGTAAAAGCAGGAAGTGTACCCATCAATCTGTTTTGTGATTTGTTGAATCAACTCAAATTACATTACAAAATGTACAACACAGCAACTTTAAGGCATGTTTTGTTATTTATTTTAAACAAACAATCTACGACGAAGTTGACTCTTACAACGGGGGGTCATTTTAGCGAACATTCTACCATGGAAATGATTGCTTCACGATACCAGGCAGCCATTGCGAGGCTACCCATGAGTTTACCAGTCAAATTGCCATGGTTAGAGGTTCCACACCCCTTCTATTCAATTTATTTCTGTGTAAACCTGTGCTCTCATAATCTATTTTATATGTATTACACGTATCTATACAACTATTGGCATTAATATGTATGTGCATAATTGAGTGTCTACATAACGTGAAATGCCTACAGTATATATTTATGCACATTATAAAATGTGTTTCAAAATCATTGTGATGAGGTGTGTGTCAGCAGAATGGTTGAAACAGTGTGAAAAGTGCGTTGTGTAGCTGCAGTGAACTGCAGAGTGGAAGAGCTGACTCTGCACCATGAGAGAGACGGAGAGGGGGACCGGAAAAGTCAAGGTTGAGAGTTAGACGGGGGAGTGGAATGAAGGAGAGTGGGGTCAGGAAGAGAGGGGGAGTTTGAGAATGAGAGGGAAAGGGAAAGTGAGAGGGAGGGCTTGGGAGAGGAAAAATAAAGGCCCAAAAGAGGGGGAGCACAGAAGGGGACTAAGTGAGAGAAATTGAATGAGAGAGGAAGATGGATAAAGAGAAGGGCAGATGAACAGTAAAGGTTGAAAGAAAGAGGGGAGGGAGGGAGGGAGGGAGGGAGGGAGGGAGGGAGGGAGGGAGGGAGGGAGAGAGAGAGGGAGAGAGGGAGGGAGGGAGGGAGGGAGAGAGGGAGGGAGGGAGGGAGAAAGAGAGGGAGGGAGAAAGAGAGGGAGTGAAAGAAAGCAGCAGGTTTTTCTGCCCTTTGGTAAGCCAGGAAATTAAGCAGCAATCACAGCCTACTGCTCCCCTGTGTGTCACCATTGATTATTACCCTGGCTCTCGATCCATCTCTCTCTCTTTCTGTCTCTCCATCACTCTCTTTCTCATCACTCTCACTCCATTATTTTCTCCATCACTCCACCTCTCTCTCATCAATCGCCCTATCATATCGCCCTCTCTCCAACTTTCTCTCTCACTCCTAACATTCTCTCTCCACCTTCTATCTCTTACACACACATTCACACTTTTCCACTTATGGTAATGATTCCTCATTGTGATCGTAAATGGCACCATCTGGCCTTCTACAGTCAAGAGTTAACTGTTGTTTTAATGGGCCACCTCTGGTGAGAGGTTTTAGTTACTGTAAGGGGAGGGGACAAGGGACATGTGATAAACATCATCATTGTTCTCATCATCATCATGATTAGCATCATCTTCATCATTTCGTCCTCTCCAACATCATTACCCTCAAACATCATTATTGCCCTCACTAACCATCATCATCACTGCACTGCCATCATAATCAATTTTGTGATAAAAAACAGTGGCATACTGGGTCAGAAGCTGTGTTCTAAAAGTCATCTGATTACGTAACATGTTACGTAATCAGATTCATTTTATGAGTAATGTAATAAAGTAACGTGTTACTTTTTCAAATTGGGAAATATTATTACAGTTACTTTGTCAAACAACGTGTGCATTAGTTTCAGAATCATATCTCTACCTGGTGCGTGTTTCCACGAGCCGATCTTGATTTGTTTCCTCATTTAGTGCTCAAGCAAGCGGAGAAAGTCTGTTTGGAAAAATGTCATGACAGCTGCTGTCCATAGGAATGTATAAAGGGCACACCTCTGATCTTTGCATTTATCGCTTCTGCCCATATAGGACTTTCCCTTCTAGTGGCAAGTGTGCCCGCTATACATCTCTATGGGTCCGGGTACATGCGGTCTACAATCAGAACTGGCGGCTTGAGAAAAAGATTTTGAATGAAACGATCACGCAACAGATCAATGTACTGTCTACACTCATTTTATGAAATAGTTTTCATTAAATAGGTTTTAATCATGTCAACAACAACAACATCTTTAAAGTTCTGATAGCTGGGCCTCCCGATTGGCGCAGCTGTCTTAGGCACTGCATCGCAGTGCTCGAGGCGTCACTACAGATCCGGGTTCGATTGGTGAGGCTGGCTTCCAGTTTAAGTGGGCGGGTGTTAAGAAGCGCGGTTGGCGGGTCATGTTTCAGATGACGCATGACACTCAACCTTCACCTCCCGAGCCCGTTGGGGAGTTGCAGCGAAGAGACAAGATCGAAAATTGGGAGAAAAACTGTGTAATACAAAAACATAAATAAGAAGAAGAATAAGAAGAAGAAAGTTCTGATAGCTAAGGATTCCACAACGGGGTTAGCTTCTTTGGCTGGGACCACAAGTTGTGTCCCGGATTCGTACAAAAAAATACAATAGCTAATGGTTAGCCATCATGCTAACAGATCAAGATAATGCTAGCCGTGCTAGAGTCAAAACACCAGGTGTATTTGTGTCTACGTCTGGGCTCAAATGCGCTAGGTGTGAGATGATATCTACACAGGAGGAGGAACATCCAGTTAGAGTCATTAAAACTCGATTTTCAACCACTCCACAAATTTCTTGTTAACAAACTATAGTTTTGGCAAGTCGGTTAAGACATCTACTTTGTGCATGACATGTAATTTTTCCAACAATTGTTTACAGACAGATTATTTCACTGTATCACAATTCCAGTGGGTCAGAAGTTTACATAAGTTTACATAGAATGACTGAGAGATTTATCTGTTGGTCATGATGAGTGGCACCTGGTGAGAGTCCTCCCTCTACTCACCATCCATCTGGGTTATTTAATGTGTGTGTCAGCCATCAGTAGACCAGACAGACTTACCCTCAGGTATTCTTCCACCCCCCAGAGCCCCCCTGGCTCACCCACCCATTCACCCATCAGACTAATGGCTTGGCTGATAGCTGGGCTCAGGCTATAGGTGCTGACATACACTGAGCTCAGACCTCCTCGGGAAGCTCTGGTTGCACCTGCTCTTAACACACGCTTTCCTAAACACACACACACTTCGAGCAGAATGAGCGCTCTGGGGGTTAGCTCCGGCTTTCAGGTCTTCTGTCATCACCACCTGTCTTGCACTGAGCCCTAAAACAGAACAGGAGTTTTCACCTTAGTGTTTTAATCAGTTATCATCCTGTCATGCCAGTCTCCCTCATGGCTGGAGTAATTTCATTGCATTTCCCTTTACAAGCGTAAATCCCCACTAGAGAAGGGGGTATAGAAGTAGGCAGCGAAGCGAGAGGGAGAGTTTGTGTCATTACGCCATTAACCAGCAATGAGACATGTCATAGAGTACGTTTTACATATGCATTCTAATAATTCAGTATTAAACTGTTTATGGCAATAGTCATGTAAACACCTTACTCTGCTTATCTTAATCAGTGTAAGGTCAAAATCAAAGTAAGCATACTGCATACAGGATCTTTAGGTAAATGTATATTCATCTGACTATCTACAATAATTCTATTATTTTGTGCATGTAACCATGCTCAGTGTGATGTGAAGTCATAAGCTGGTAAGTCGTTCCCATATACTGGGTGGTGGCGTGATGGAGGAACACAACAAGGCGTTTACCCGAGACTGAGCCACTGTATTTACATCTCATTTACATAAACATCCTCCCATCCCTAAACATCTCATTAGCATAAGGAAGCCATCTATGGGAGATGTTGCTGTGAGAGAGTGATGAGCAGGGAGGGGGAGGTTGTGTTTTATAGGGGTTAGACTACAGTCAAGGAGGGAAGGGTTGTGTTTTATAGGGGTTACACTACAGTCAGGGAGGGAAGGGTTGTGTTTTATAGGGGTTAGACTACAGTCAAGGAGGGAAGGGTTGTGTTTTATAGGGGTTAGACTACAGTCGAGGAGGGAAGGGTTGTGTTTTATAGGGGTTACACTACAGTCAAGGAGGGAAGGGTTGTGTTTTATAGGGGTTACACTACAGTCAGGGAGGGAAGGGTTGTGTTTTATAGGGGTTAGACTACAGTCAGGGAGGGAAGGGTTGTGTTTTATAGGGGTTAGACTACAGTCAAGGAGGGAAGGGTTGTGTTTTATAGGGGTTAGACTACAGTCGAGGAGGGAAGGGTTGTGTTTTATAGGGGTTAGACTACAGTCAGGGAGGGAAGGGTTGTGTTTTATAGGGGTTAGACTACAGTCAAGGAGGGAAGGGTTGTGTTTTATAGGGGTTAGACTACAGTCAGGGAGGGAAGGGTTGTGTTTTATAGGGGTTAGACTACAGTCAGGGAGGGAAGGGTTGTGTTTTATAGGGGTTACACTACAGTCAGGGAGGGAAGGGTTGTGTTTTATAGGGGTTAGACTACAGTCAAGGAGGGAAGGGTTGTGTTTTATAGGGGTTAGACTACAGTCGAGGAGGGAAGGGTTGTGTTTTATAGGGGTTACACTACAGTCAAGGAGGGAAGGGTTGTGTTTTATAGGGGTTACACTACAGTCAGGGAGGGAAGGGTTGTGTTTTATAGGGGTTAGACTACAGTCAGGGAGGGAAGGGTTGTGTTTTATAGGGGTTAGACTACAGTCAAGGAGGGAAGGGTTGTGTTTTATAGGGGTTAGACTACAGTCAGGGAGGGAAGGGTTGTGTTTTATAGGGGTTAGACTACAGTCAGGGAGGGAAGGGTTGTGTTTTATAGGGGTTAGACTACAGTCAAGGAGGGAAGGGTTGTGTTTTATAGGGGTTAGACTACAGTCAGGGAGGGAAGGGTTGTGTTTTATAGGGGTTAGACTACAGTCAGGGAGGGAAGGGTTGTGTTTTATAGGGGTTACACTACAGTCAGGGAGGGAAGGGTTGTGTTTTATAGGGGTTAGACTACAGTCAGGGAGGGAAGGGTTGTGTTTTATAGGGGTTAGACTACAGTCAGGGAGGGAAGGGTTGTGTTTTATAGGGGTTAGACTACAGTCAAGGAGGGAAGGGTTGTGTTTTATAGGGGTTAGACTACAGTCAAGGAGGGAAGGGTTGTGTTTTATAGGGGTTAGACTACAGTCAGGGAGGGAAGGGTTGTGTTTTATAGGGGTTAGACTACAGTCAGGGAGGGAAGGGTTGTGTTTTATAGGGGTTAGACTACAGTCAAGGAGGGAAGGGTTGTGTTTTATAGGGGTTAGACTACAGTCAAGGAGGGAAGGGTTGTGTTTTATAGGGGTTAGACTACAGTCAGGGAGGGAAGGGTTGTGTTTTATAGGGGTTAGACTACAGTCAGGGAGGGAAGGGTTGTGTTTTATAGGGGTTAGACTACAGTCAAGGAGGGAAGGGTTGTGTTTTATAGGGGTTAGACTACAGTCAGGGAGGGAAGGGTTGTGTTTTATAGGGGTTAGACTACAGTCAGGGAGGGAAGGGTTGTGTTTTATAAGGGTTACACTACAGTCAAGGAGGGAAGGGTTGTGTTTTATAGGGGTTACACTACAGTCAAGGAGGGAAGGGTTGTGTTTTATAGGGGTTACACTACAGTCAAGGAGGGAAGGGTTGTGTTTTATAGGGGTTAGACTACAGTCAGGGAGGGAAGGGTTGTGTTTTATAGGGGTTAGACTACAGTCAGGGAGGGAAGGGTTGTGTTTTATAGGGGTTAGACTACAGTCAAGGAGGGAAGGGTTGTGTTTTATAGGGGTTACACTACAGTCAGGGAGGGAAGGGTTGTGTTTTATAGGGGTTAGACTACAGTCAGGGAGGGAAGGGTTGTGTTTTATAGGGGTTAGACTACAGTCAGGGAGGGAAGGGTTGTGTTTTATAGGGGTTAGACTACAGTCAAGGAGGGAAGGGTTGTGTTTTATAGGGGTTACACTACAGTCAGGGAGGGAAGGGTTGTGTTTTATAGGGGTTAGACTACAGTCAAGGAGGGAAGGGTTGTGTTTTATAGGGGTTAGACTACAGTCAGGGAGGGAAGGGTTGTGTTTTATAGGGGTTAGACTACAGTCAAGGAGGGAAGGGTTGTGTTTTATAGGGGTTAGACTACAGTCAGGGAGGGAAGGGTTGTGTTTTATAGGGGTTAGACTACAGTCAAGGAGGGAAGGGTTGTGTTTTATAGGGGTTAGACTACAGTCAAGGAGGGAAGGGTTGTGTTTTATAGGGGTTACACTACAGTCAGGGAGGGAAGGGTTGTGTTTTATAGGGGTTAGACTACAGTCAGGGAGGGAAGGGTTGTGTTTTATAGGGGTTAGACTACAGTCAAGGAGGGAAGGGTTGTGTTTTATAGGGGTTAGACTACAGTCAAGGAGGGAAGGGTTGTGTTTTATAGGGGTTAGACTACAGTCAGGGAGGGAAGGGTTGTGTTTTATAGGGGTTAGACTACAGTCAGGGAGGGAAGGGTTGTGTTTTATAGGGGTTAGACTACAGTCAGGGAGGGAAGGGTTGTGTTTTATAGGGGTTAGACTACAGTCAAGGAGGGAAGGGTTGTGTTTTATAGGGGTTAGACTACAGTCAGGGAGGGAAGGGTTGTGTTTTATAGGGGTTAGACTACAGTCAGGGAGGGAAGGGTTGTGTTTTATAGGGGTTAGACTACAGTCAGGGAGGGAAGGGTTGTGTTTTATAGGGGTTAGACTACAGTCAGGGAGGGAAGGGTTGTGTTTTATAGGGGTTAGACTACAGTCAGGGAGGGAAGGGTTGTGTTTTATAGGGGTTAGACTACAGTCAAGGAGGGAAGGGTTGTGTTTTATAGGGGTTAGACTACAGTCAGGGAGGGAAGGGTTGTGTTTTATAGGGGTTAGACTACAGTCAAGGAGGGAAGGGTTGTGTTTTATAGGGGTTAGACTACAGTCAAGGAGGGAAGGGTTGTGTTTTATAGGGGTTAGACTACAGTCAGGGAGGGAAGGGTTGTGTTTTATAGGGTTACACTACAGTCAGGGAGGGAAGGGTTGTGTTTTATAGGGGTTAGACTACAGTCAGGGAGGGAAGGGTTGTGTTTTATAGGGGTTAGACTACAGTCAGGGAGGGAAGGGTTGTGTTTTATAGGGGTTAGACTACAGTCAAGGAGGGAAGGGTTGTGTTTTATAGGGGTTAGACTACAGTCAGGGAGGGAAGGGTTGTGTTTTATAGGGTTACACTACAGTCAGGGAGGGAAGGGTTGTGTTTTATAGGGGTTAGACTACAGTCAGGGAGGGAAGGGTTGTGTTTTATAGGGGTTAGACTAGTCAGTGTTTAGGAGTATGGACATGGCTGGGTCTGCTGAATCTCTCCCTTTTTCTTCCTTCTCCTGTCGGCTTCGCCGTCTCCCTCATGCACTTTTTTTGGTATTTTTCTCCCTCCCTCTCTTCCTCTCTCTCCTAGTTGATATGTACAAGTTAAAGAGCTGAGTGGTGTGGTTTTCTGTCCCGTTCTATCCTAATGCCATTTGCTGGTGGTCGTACACATAGCCAAGCAGGCCTTGCTTATTGTCTCTCTTTCTTATGTATGAGCATCTAATGTATGCACCCTCCCTCTGATACGCCTTATTGGCATGAGTGAATGGAACATTTATGATGGAGGTTATTTTTAATTTAGTAAACTGTCACCTTGCATAACAAACGGAGTGGATCATTAGAATAATTACGTCTCACATAAGATGTTCTGTATTCTGTCGGTATGGTGTATTCACAATTGGTGTCTTATTTTCCTTTATGCCCGTACTCATTTACTCCCTGTATTCACTATTTCCTTTCTCTCACTTGTTCATCTTCACTCATTCATTCTCTCAGCCATTTAGAGCTTGGCACTGGAAGCGGACGCATTCTGTATCCAAGGCAACCTAAATTAGTCTCAGCAGGTATGTGGGTATTATTGCTAGAGGCAGAGAGAGGGAGAGAGGGAGAGAGGGAGAGAGGGAGAGAGAGAGAGAGAGAGAGAAAGCGTAAAAAAAGAAGGCTAAAGGATAGTCCAAGAGAGACAGGAGAGGAGAAGGAGACGGAGGAGCAAAGAAACTAGGGAAAGAGGAAGAAAAGAAAAGTGGAAAGAGAGAGAAAGCGAAGAAGGTTCCAGTAAGGAGAGAAAGACATACCAAGAGAAGAGATAGAAGGTAGAAAAGGAAAAAGAAGGATAGGAGTAATGAAAGAAGTTAAGCAGTGGGTTGAAGAGTGATGAGGAAGAGTGATGAGAAAGAGAGATGGTGAGGAAGGGTGGAAGACAGGATGGGGTGAATGAGAAATTGAAGAGAAGAGAGGATAGGGATGGAGGGGAATGGCATGCAGGTTATTGCTTGCCATAAAGAATGACGCTGGTAAGCTTTTTAATGTGTGTACTGTGTACCCAAGGAAAACCAGTGAGCCATAGCAGCACAGACGGAGCTAACCACATTACTGCTCAGAGACCAGACAAGATTACACCTGCTGTTGGTTGAAACACACACACTTGTATATGTACATGTATATGTTTGCATGTACATGCTCTCACACACGCAAACAGACAGAGGCAGGTAGCCTAGCGGTTAAGAGCGTTGGGACAGTAACCGAAAGGTTGCTGGTTTGAAACCCGAGCCGACTAGAGGAAACGTCTGCCGATGTTCCCTTGAGCAAGGAACTTAACCCTAATTGCTCTGGATGCTGACTAGAGAACAGAAGGGGCTCTTAGAACACAGCTGGGCTGTGGGTGAGATGATGCAACACACACACATACATTGCTTTTCACTGCTTAAATAAGCAGTGTGTGTGTTAGACAGACAGTGAAGGTGTTGATTGGAGATTGTGTGCGTAGCCTAGCGTACTAACAACATGCATGTTGCTCTGTCGCCATTCCTGCCTCAGGACAATCTATTCCCCTATATGATAGTACACACAGGACAATCTATTCCCCTATATGATAGTACACACAGGACAATCTATTCCCCTATATGATAGTACACACAGGACAATCTATTCCCCTATATGATAGTACACACAGGACAATCTATTCCCCTATATGATAGTACACACAGGACAATCTATTCCCCTATATGATAGTACACACAGGACAATCTATTCCCCTATATGATAGTACACACAGGCTGTACTATACATAATGAAGGAGAGTGGAGAGACAGAGATGGGGAGAGCAATACTACATTAGATGAGAAGGAAAAGAAAGGCAGGAAGAGAGAGGAAGAGGGGGAGACTGAAAGAAGATTTTATACTTTTTTTTTATTCTCCCTTTCCTCTGACAGAATCTTGTAGTGTGGTAAAGTAGCATTAGTGTGGTTTAGTACATTGGTGAGATGAGAGGAGACAGAATTAGATGAGAGGGGAGCAGAGCAGTACTCGTGTTAGGACAGTGTGGAGTGTCTGATGTGACACAGTTGTTAAAGTTGAGGACTAGAGGTGCCCCTGCTGCTAGACCTCTTCACTCTGAGAGGAGAAATGAGGGCAGGAGAGAGGGAGAGAGTGGAGGAAAATAGGGGAGGAACTGGTAGAGGAGGCAGTACAGTATGTGTGTGGGGGGTGGGGGTGGGGGTGGGGGGTAGAAAGAGGAGAGGATTGGAGTAAGAGCTGTGTGAATAAAAAAACAGCCCCATGTAAAATTATACTAGAGGTGCCTGTGCAAAAGTTGACATCAACAAATGGGCAGTTGTGGGTGCAGGGGTTTACGTTGTATGGTGAGTATGTGTAGTCCTGACTCCAAGGTGGGTAATGTAGTTTTAACAATGCTAAAGTTCTCTCCTCAGTCTGTAAGATGTGTTGGTTTGTTTGTTTTGTAGTTCTGACGGACTTGACTGACTAGTACTGTAGTAGTAAGTGTTGTTGTTGTCTAACAGTGTGCACCTGTATCTCTCTTCCCTCCAGTCTGTACGTTGCGCTGTCAGAAGTTCCTCATCTCTCGTGTTGGTGAAGACTGGATCTTCCTCATCCTCCTCGGTCTACTCATGGCTCTGGTCAGCTGGGTGGTCGACTTCGCTATCGCCATCTGTCTACAAGGTAGGAGGAGGGAGTTGAAGGGAGGGAGTTGAAGGGAGGGAGTTGAAGGGAGGGTGTTGGGGAGGGAAGGTGAGGTAGACTTGGTCTAATGACGACTCTGGTCAGCTGTACACTCCGTTCCTTTGGCTGAATCCTTTCATCTGACATCTCTCCTGCATGCAGCTAAATAAGACATTATGCCACACACCAGATAATCTCAGACACTGTGTTTTACTCACGTACATCCCTCCAACCAGGGTGTGTGTGTTCATGGTGAGCTGCAGTGCAGATTACTGTCTCCCTGAGCTGCATGCAGGTGTGTGTTTGTGAGTATGATTAGCTTAAATCTGGTTTAATGTCATCTTTGCGGCATGAAACTGTGTGTGCGCATGTGTGTGTACGATTAGCTTAAATGTGGTTTAGTTAAATTTTTGCAGCGTGAAACTGTGTTTGTGTGCTGGTAGCATGTATGCTGTGTGTTCAGCAGGTGTGTGGGTGTCAATGTGCTTTATCTTCAGTCAAACACACATTTACACACATTGCTGTGGTGTGTGTGTGTGTCAGATGGTAGACTGCATGTGGAGAAAGTAGAGAGGGGAGAAGAGTGAGTCATCTAGAAACCAGACGCTCATCCCCACATTCTCCACACAGGCACATCCACATTTTGATCTCTCCCTGTAATGAAGTCATTTTTAGGAGAGGAGTCCTGCGGGTTCTACTGTTGTCAGATATTTTGTCGCTGTACTCATGAGTAGGGTTGGGATTTGCCAGGAACCTCACGATACAATATTATCACGATACTTAGGTGCCGATAGGTATTGTGATTCTCATGATTTATATATGTTTTCACGATTTATATATTGGATGTACTTTTACTTTATGATTGACACCAAGTTGATATTGGTCTGTGTGCCTCCACAGCACAGAAGTGGATGTACGGAGGCCTGGAGAGTAATGTGTTTCTCCAGTACCTGGCCTGGGTCACCTACCCTGTGGTGCTCATCACCTTCTCAGCTGGCTTCACACAGATACTGGCCCCACAGGCCGTAGGTAAGACACACACACACACACACACACACACACACACACACACACACACACCCTGACTGCACCATAGCACCATAACCCCCTCTCCCCCTCTAGGTTCAGGTATCCCAGAGATGAAGACCATTCTGAGGGGTGTAGTGCTGAAAGAATACCTCACCTTTAAAACCTTTGTGGCCAAAGTGATCGGCCTCACCTGTGCCCTGGGCAGTGGCATGCCTCTGGGAAAGGAGGTAACAGACACACTCAGTACAAATTATTCTCACCACACACACACCTCTGACGCGTACACACACATACGCTGTTCTCACAGTCAGGCTTGTATGAGTGTGTCACATGTTGCTGCCAGTACAGTACAGTCTGTTCCACTAGTTTTGCAGACACACACTCCATTTGACAGCCAGCAGATGCAATCTGGCTTGAAGGCTCCTAAAATCAATCAATATATCTGGGATTGATAGGACAAGGGGTTGTCACAGTGAAACACAGAGACTGGTGCTGGCGTGGGGTTGTGGTTACACGTGGACCAAGATTTTTAGGAAATCATTCACAAGACATTCTCTCTCCCTCTCTAGGGTCCGTTTGTTCACATTGCCAGTCTGTGTGCTGCACTCCTCAGCAAGTTCATGTCTCTGTTTGGTGGAATCTACGAGGTAAACCACACCTGGACAAATACACACACACACAAGTTACCACATTGTTATCAATATGATCTTTCAGAAGGAAACACCATGCAGAAATATGTTCAACCATTTATTACGAAATGAATAATGCAAGTCTTGTCGATATAGGCTCTGCTCCTTCAGGGTAGCTCAATGCCCAAGCAAAGCGTCAATATACACTGAACAAAAATATAAAGGCAACATGTAAAGTGTTGGTCCCATGTTTCATGAACTGAAATAAAAGATCCCAGAAATGTTCCATACGCACAAAAAGCTTCTCTCACATTTTGTGCACAAATTTGTTTACATCGCTATTAGTACGAATAAATGAAAATGTATGCACTTACGTTTTCTCTCTAGGAAAGAGTTCTGCTAAATGTCTAAAATTGAGAAAAAATATAAATGTATGCACTCACTACTGTAAGCAGCTCTGGATAAGAGTTCTGCTAAATGACTCAAATGTAAATGTGTTAGTGAGCATTTCTCCTTTGCCAAGATAATCAATCCACAGATGCTGATTAAACACCATAATCATTACACAGGTGGACCTTGTGCCGGGGACAATAAAAGGCTGTGATGGGGTGTGTTAACTGAGAGCACAGGCTCTGCCTGAAGCTAGCATAGGAACAAACCAAGTATATAGTAGTCACGAGACTAATCTGCTACATTTATCATCATATTTAAACCACAGTACCACCACAGTACATCTTATCACCATATCTATCATCTACTGTAGCCACTGATCATGCAGTCAGACCAACTCCACTATGGTTGAGATGACATAGTAATTCACTGAACAGGCTCATTTCTCCCTTAAGACAGAACTGTACTGTAGTTTAGCTATGTACGGAAAAGTTTCCTTGTTTCTCTGAACTCCTAAATCAGGCCGATCGACATCTTTCTCTCTCTCCCTCCCTCTCCCTCTACTCTCTCTGATGGGGGTAAAATAAGCTGTGAAATTTCTGTCAGTGCTTAGGAGGAGCTGTGAGAAACACACACTTCTGATTCTCCAATCTGTTTGTTCCTCTTCCTAATCGACTGCTCCTGTCTGTGGCGGCTTAAAACCAGGCCCGTTAGTGGGCTAGCTCAGAGGAAAGACAAGACTTGGCGAAGAAGAGAAAAACATGTCACACATTGCCAGTTTAGAGAATGTTTTCTGTCTTGACTGTTCCGAAGGAGCACATGTCCAGAATGCGTAGGTATTTCTTTGCTTACACACACACACAGTACGTATATTTACACAAGTAACATAATAAATATTTAAACTAGCATTTTATTTGCTAACTAATTAAAAACATCTCATGTGTAATCTCCCTAGCTATACTATAGGGAGCGATAAATAAATGTAGAGATACATAAATTAAGAAAAGTTTTGAAAGCAAGGGAGAGAGAGATGGCGGTAAAGACGGACAACCAGGCAAAAAGGAGTAGAGAGATAGAAAGTTGAAAGACTATGTTTGTTCCGCTTGGGCCTTAGGGGACAGAGGGAATGAGAGAGAGGGAATCTTTGATTCATATCTCTGTACTCTGAAGATGAGAGTCCCCTGTTCCCTCTGTCAGTGTGTGTGTGAAGGGACGGGGGCTGGGGGGGGCAGGGGCAATGAAGAATCTTTGAAGCAAACCCCCAAGTGTGGAGAAGTCCTTTGCTACATACCCCTGTCTGTCTGTCTGTCTGTCTGTCTGTCTGTCTGTCTGTCTGTCTGTCTGTCTGTCTGTCTGTCTGTCTGTCTGTCTCCCCTTAATCTTCTTCTCCTTCTCTCCCTTGGCTCCCTCGGCTCCCTCTAGCCTCTTTCTCCTTCCCTCATCCTCTCTCTCTTTCTCCCTCCTCTCTGTGTTGTATCTGTACTGTATATTAATATGGTGCATTTTATGGCATACTAATGACAAGTGTGTGTGTGTGGTGGGGTTTAGTACACATTCACACTGACCTCTCTGTTTCACTAACATGCTGCTTAAAGGAGCCAAGCCTCATAGGAAACAAGGTAAAGCATGGCTGGAGATGAAGGGAAGAACATCCACCATAACTTCCTCCTCGCCAGAACTCCATATCCCATCTCTCTACCACCTATTTAAATGACATATCTGTAATCCATCTGTAGTCCCATGCCATACTGTGTTTGCAGAGGTTGTACTACATTCGAACGTACCATGTGGTTGTTTGGGCAGTGTCAGAGATCCAATCTCTCTGTGCCATCTCCCAAAGTAAAGCAATTCAATATTATCAAAACTGTTTTATGAAAGACGTTTTATATTTGCAGGAATGCTCTTCGCTATTTTGAGTGCTGAGGAAAGGAAACTATGAGAGTTGAGAAACTATGAGAGCATGCTGCTTGGTTTTGGCACCAAGGCTTTAGTTTTTTGTGATTCCACACAAATTACTCTTCCATCAATGCATTTGTTCATTCAAATATTACCTACAAAGTGATCATGTTTAGGAATAAACACTTTAGCGCTCAAGCTAAAGTGGAGAAGGGCTCTTCATATTTCCTGGTCGGAGTAAGTATGACAGGCAAACAGAGGAAAACGTTTTAACTCAGAATTTCCCAAGCTCGGTCCTGGGAACCCCAAGGGATGCATGTTTTGGTGTGTGCCCTAGCACTACACAGCTAAACCAAAACATGCATCCCTTGGAGTCCCCAGGACTGAGTTTGGGGAAACGCGGAATTAATGAAATGTACCCATTTGAATCTCCAAGAATTGTACTTATTAGTGCCTCATGAGCTTAGTTCAGTCCTTGCATCCATAGCTCTGTCCATGAATTTGAGAGTGGATACATTTCTTCAGCCCTATCCCTCAGCTTTTTACTGAAACGGGTGGGAGGAGGCTTTGTTATTGTTTCATGGTGAAATGCGTTATGGGTAAAAATAATTTTAACTCTGCATTTCATCCACAACAGCTCTGACAAGGGAAGGTTGGGCTATACTTGCTGCTGTGCATGCTAATTGCTAACAGGCATTAGTGAGACCTGCCCTGGGGGAAGTCAGTGGGCTGACTTATTGATTTAAATCTAGTTTATATTGCTCTTCGTCCTGTTTATTATTTTGTAAATAATGTAGTAGCTTACTTTTGGCACTTATTTATTCCCCATTTTTGCACATAAAAGACCTCCCCTTGGACAGAAAAACATAACATCCTTGTATGCCTCCTTCCACACTGCTAGGTCTACATCCACCCGACAACGGCCTAGCCTACCTCATAGGGTGTGTGTGTCTGTAAATGTAAATACGCCTCTCCGTATGGGTTTACAGAATGAGTCGAGGAACATTGAGATGTTGGCAGCTGCTTGTGCTGTGGGGGTCGGCTGCTGTTTCGCTGCCCCTATTGGAGGTGAGTGACACCAACATCCCACTAGACACAAACTCGTTCAATCAATGTTGTTTCAGTGTAATTTGTCAACGTATTCTGACGTGGAATCTATGTTGGATTTGAAAAAAGTTATCAACATAAACTGTTTTGAGGGTGACATTTCAACATGATCATGGTAACCAAATATCAACATAGACAAACCTTGTATAAAATGTGTTGAATTTGTACCTTTTAAAACAATGTCAGATCTTCTAAGTTATATCCACTATCAGGAAAAAAACTATAGGCTGGGCAGCACCTACTGTAGAATTGATCAATTTACAGCTACCCTTGGTCTCCCATCCAGGGTTTTAACATAGCCTAGTCCTTAGCTGTGAAGACTGTCACTGACTATTACCAATGTGCTGTCCTGAGAATGATTGTTGAGAGAGCTTTTTTTTATCTAGGCAAGTCAGTTAAGAACAATTTCTTATTTTCAATGACAGCCTAGGAACAGTGGGTTAACTGCCTTGTTCAGGGGCAGAACAACAGATTTGTACCTTGTCAGCTCTGGGATTTGAACTTGCACCCTTTCAATTACTAGCCCAACGCTCTAACCACTAGGCTACCCTGCCACTTAAAAATTAAATAGATTCACTGTTGCTATCGAAGTCATTCCAAAGGATGGGTTTAACAGAGCAAATGAGATGTCACCATGCTATATCACTCTTATATCATCAATGATGCTATTTAGGCCTATATATACGCATAGCATTTAGCAAAGTCATCAACAGCTAGTGTCTCAATTCATTCCAGGATTCAACAAAAATAGACTACATAGGCCTATGATTTCAATCTCTGGTTGATTTCAAATGTAATGAAATGTAGTGATATTGAATTGTTAGGTTGTCAACTCAACCAAATATAAAAATGTTTTATTATTATATTTGTATTGTACTTTTTACCCCTTTTTCGGGATATCCATCGCTGCAACTCCTGTACCGACTCGGGAGAGGTGAAAGTCGAGAGCCATGCGTCCTTCAAAACACGACCCTGCCAAGCTGCACTGCTTCTTAACACACTGCTCGCATAACCCGGAAGCCAGCCGCACCAATGTGTCGGAGGAAACACTGTACAACTGGCGACCGAAGTCAGCATGCATGCGCCCGGCCCGCCACAAGGAGTCGCTAGAGCGGGGGACAAGGACATCGACATCCCGGCCGGCAAAACCCTCCCCTAACCCGGACGACGCTGGGCCAATTGTGCGCCGCCTCATTGGTCTCCCAGTCGCGGCCGGCTGCGACACAGCCTCGGATCAAACCCGGGTCTGCAGTGACACCTCTAGCACTGCGATGCGGTGCCTTAGACCGCTGTGCCACTCGGGAGGCCCAAATATAAAAATGTTGAAGGAGAGTTCCATCTGTGCCACTGACTTAGTCTGGCTTTAATTCCAGTTTGTCTACAAATTAATTATTGATATGTTGGATTCACGTCTCCATCTCAACCAAAAATCTATGTTAAAGAATAGGACTAAATCAAACATGAATTTAAAGTGCATTTACATTTTGGTTTGATTTGATTTAGTGGTAACACAATTGAATTTCAACTCACTTTTGGCAGTCTTTTTGAGTGGGTAAATATATAGGTTGTGATCTCATTGATCAACGTCTCAACTAAATATTACACAATTATTCAGCTTGAAATTACGCGGTGTGCCCAGTGGGATAACACTCACTGACAGATACACTGGCTGGGTCAGAGATTGCAAGGTTTGCTCTTCCCCCTTCACATAGTTACTTTGATCATGTTCCTGTGTGTTCCTGAGAAATTGATTAATGTGTGTGTGTTTTGTAGGTGTGCTGTTCAGTATTGAGGTAACATCTACGTTCTTTGCGGTGAGGAATTACTGGAGAGGGTTCTTCGCTGCTACCTTCAGTGCCTTCATCTTCAGAGTCCTGGCTGTGTGGAATAAAGACGAGGGTAAGACCGGTCTACATGTATACTGAATGAAAATATAAACGCAACATGTAAAGTGTTTGTTTCATGAGCTGAAATAAAATATCCCAGAAATGTTCCATATGCACAAATAGCTTATTTGTCATCCCTGTTCGTGAGCATTTCTCCTTTGCCAAGATAATCCATCCACTTGACAGGTGTGGCATATCAAGAAGCTGATTAAATAGCATGATTATCACACAGGTGCACCTTGTGCTGAGGACAATAAAAGGCCACTCTAAAATGTGCAGTTTTGTCACACAACACAGTTTTGCCACAGATGCCTCCAGTTTTTTTTGGGCGCGTGCAATTGGCATGCTGACTACAGGAATGTCCACCAGAGCTGTTGCCAGAGAATTGAATGTTAATTTCTCTACCATTAGGCTCCTCCAATGTCGTTTTAGAGAATTTGGTAGTACTGCCAACCGGCCTCACAACTCCAAACCACGTGTAACCACGCTAGCCCAGGACCTCCACATAGTCTAAGACCAGTCACCCGGACATCTGATGAAACTGGGTTTGAACAACTGAAGAATTTCTTCACAAACTGTAGAAACTGCTCACCTTCGATGGCCATTGGCACGCTAGAGAAGTGTCATGGAAATTCAAATTAATAATGAGTAGAGACAAGGTCAATCGCCTATCAGGATATAACTTTATTCAAAATGTATTAATTACATCGATTAATTATTGTAATAATGAAGCTGGTCGACGAACCACCCTTAGATGATTCATTGAGAGCCCAACAAACAGATTTGAGCCACAGAATTTTATAGCAAAGTACATCCTCCTGAATGTTCATGACAAACAACAGATGTATGGAATGGGTCAAAAGATTAGATTTTGTATGAAAGAAATGAATAATTCACAGCAGACAGTATCTGCGGTAAAGACTGTTCTCATTGTATGGAAACCAGAGTTTGGCCCTCAAGACGAGGGCTCTGAACTCGTACCTCACAGTACAGAAACACCAACTCATTCTATGGCATAAATCAATTGTCAGCTCAAGCTATCTCTATCTTGAGTTAACACCATGTCCTTGACCATACCCAGACTAGCTGCAGATAGCTGGAGTGGAAACCATCCCATATTTGTTATGTATAATTGTTAATATTAAACAAAACAGGTAAACATGTTAATTTCTCTCTCACAGAAGTGTGCTCTTTAATGATGAATCCCGGTTTCAACTGTACTGGGCAGATGGCAGAAACCGTGCATGGCGTTGTGTGGGCGAGCGGTTTGCTGATGTCAATGTTGTGAACAGAGTGCCCCATGGTGGATGTGGGGTTATGGTATGGGCAGGCATAAGCTATGGACAACGGACACAATTGCATTTAAATGATGGCAATTTGAATTCACAGCTATACCGTGACGAGATCCTGAGGCCCATTGCCGTGCCATTCATCCACCACAATCACCTAATGTTTCAGCATGATAATGCACAGCCTGCATACTCACCAGACATGTCACCCATAGAGTATGTTTGGGATACTCTGGATCGACGTGTACGACAGCGTGTTCCAGTTCCCACGAATATCCAGCAACTTCACACAGCCATTGAAGAAGAGTAGGACAACAGGAAACAATCAACAGCCTGATCAACTCTATGCATAGGAGATGTGTCGCGTAGCATGAGGCAAATGGTGGTCACACCAGCTACTGACTGGTTTTCTGATCCACGCCCCTACCTTTTTTTAAGGTATCTGTGACCAACAGATGCATATTTGTATTCCCTGTCATGTGAAATCCATAGATTAGGGCCTAATGAATTTATTTCAATTGACTGATTTCAATTGAACTGTAACTCAGTAAAATCTCTGAAATTGTTGCATGTTGGGTTTTATTTTTGTTAAGTGTATATGGGTCATTCCACCAATTCGGTGCCTTTTGAGATGTGTGAAAATAACTTTTGAATTCACAGACTTTTCACAAACAAGTTTTCCCATCTCAGTAGGTTAAATAAAAAAATGACTATCAAGTGTCAAATAAAGTAACAGGGATGTTACATTGGCCATAAATCCCCTTGTGAAATGGGGAATGGAAACTTGTGTGTAACAGCAAGAGGCCCTTGAGTGCAAGCTTCACAATTTGTTTTGTTAAGATGTCTAGCCTGTCTATCAATGGGTAACAGGTTGACGTGTTATGCTCGACCCGCTCAGTTTTCCACCGAAAAAACACCAGAAAATGGTCAAAAATAGTTCAGCCAGCTCTCCTGCGTTTACACTATCATTAGATGTTGAATTTTTCAGTTCACGTAATAGGGTTGACATTAAAATGAGGGACAGACGTAAATGATTCACTAATCACATGAAATAAATAATAATCTTTCAGAAATGACTTTGTCAAAGCTACAGCATAACTAGGGCTTTACAATAATGGGGAAACGTAGGGGTTAAGTGGGTTAAAATCTTCCTAGAAGTCAGAGGGTGCACGGAGGAACATGTCAAAATGCAGAATTTTAGCACTTTAGCAAGATTTTATTCATATAAAACAAATCTGATTTATTTAACTTAGCAGGTCAGTTAAAAACGAATTCTTACTTACAATGACGGCTTACCCCAGACGACACTGGGCCAATTGTGCACCGCCCTATGGGACTCCCTATCACAGCCAGATGTGACACAGCCTGGATTTGAACCAGGTACTGCAGTGACGCCTCTTGCACTGAGATGTAGTGTCTTAGACCACTGCGCCACTATCCATGTGGTCTATATTAAAGGGCACCTCATTAAATATTAAAATACTTTTAAAATTCAATATTGGCGCACAACTTCTACATCAAATATCTAAGGGATGCAATAGGCACTCATTTCGTGGAACAACCCATACAGTATACTGTCTATTGGCACAAGCAATCATTGATGTAAGGTCTGTACTGTATATAGCCCCTTAAAAGCATTTTGATAATGATGAATCACTCTCTCTACATCCCTCCCTCCCCCCTCCTACACAGAGACCATCACAGCTCTGTTTAAAACCCGTTTCCGTCTGGACTTCCCCTTTGACCTCCAGGAACTCCCAGCCTTCGCTGTCATTGGGTGAGTCTTAGTTGTCTTCAATTAGCTAGTGAGGTCTTTGTTGCCTCTGTTAGCCAGTGAGCGCAACGTTGCCTCTGTTAGCCAGTGAGCCCTACGTTGCCTCTGTTAGCCAGTGAGCCCTACGTTGCCTCTGTTAGCCAGTGAGCCCTACGTTGCCTCTGTTAGCCAGTGAGCCCGACGTTGCCTCTGTTAGCCAGTGAGCCCTACGTTGCCTCTGTTAGCCAGTGAGCCCTACGTTGCCTCTGTTAGCCAGTGAGCCCTACGTTGCCTCTGTTAGCCAGTGAGCCCTACGTTGCCTCTGTTAGCCAGTGAGCCCTACGTTGCCTCTGTTAGCCAGTGAGCCCTACGTTGCCTCTGTTAGCCAGTGAGCCCTACGTTGCCTCTGTTAGCCAGTGAGCCCTACGTTGCCTCTGTTAGCCAGTGAGCCCTACGTTGCCTCTGTTAGCCAGTGAGCCCTACGTTGCCTCTGTTAGCCAGTGAGCCCTACGTTGCCTCTGTTAGCCAGTGAGCCTACGTTGCCTCTGTTAGCCAGTGAGCCCTACGTTGCCTCTGTTAGCCAGTGAGCCCTACATTGCCTCTGTTAGCCAGTGAGCCCTACGTTGCCTCTGTTAGCCAGTGAGCCCTACGTTGCCTCTGTTAGCCAGTGAGCCCTACGTTGCCTTTGTTAGCAGGTGAAAGCTGGTGTGAGTGTTCAGGATAGCCTCCTGACATTAGTCACCTAACATTGATTATTCAGCCAGCGAGGTGGTGCATTTAGGACATCTTATTTTAGCTTGCTGTTACCGTAGTAGCGTAGCCTCCGGGCTTACCACATAACTGAATTAGACCAGAGCCTCTCTCTCTCGTCTCTCTCTCTCTCTCTCCATCTCAGAAGAAAGAACAGCCATCTACTACTTAACTCTGCGTGGGCTCCCAAAGAGAAGAAAATCCCTATTTTTTCTCCTCTTTTCTCCTTTTTGTCTGGTGGATGTCCTCCCTCTCGTGATCTGAGCAGTGAAGCTTTGACTCATAATCTAACAAAACGCTGCCTCCGGAGAACAGCCGTCTTATTTAACATTTAGAGAGAGAAAGAGTTTGTGCACGACCCTTTATGTGTGTATTTCAGTATCCTCTCCCTCGCCAATGCCTTGATGTCTTATGGGGAAAGTCGGTCAGTGTTTCAGTTAACTCAGAGAGAGAGAGAGAGAGAGAGAGAGAGAGAGAGAGAGAGAGAGAGAGGGGGAATTTGTCATCTCTGCTACATGCTAGCTGGGGAAAACCTTTGTGTAGTAAACCCCTTCTAGCCACTGGATTTATGTTTCAAACTTTGACTGGTACTCAGATGCGGTGTTCTGAGGTATACATACGTGCCCACGTGCACACACATACACACAAACCAGTGGAGGCTGCTGAGGGGAGGACGGCTCCCCTCAGCATGGCTGAGGCTGGAACGGAGAAAATGGAATGGCATCAAACCATGTGTTTGATGTATTTGATACTATTCCACTGTTTCTGCTCCAGCCTTTACCACGAGCCAGTCCTCCCCAATTAACGCGCCACCAAGCTCCTGCGACACAAACACACGCACACACACTTATACGTACACACACACGCACACACACACATTTCAGAGAATAGCTTTAAAACATGTACAAATGATTCTCCCTCATCTATTCATCATTTATTCAGGAGTATTTGACAGAATTCATTATGCAGGAACATGAATTTATGAGCATTCATATACTTGGCTGTAGCTGAGGGGGAACTTTGGAAAGTACTTTTCAAAGGGCTTTGCTTGATTCTGGTGGCTGGAGAAACTGTCTCCCTCTCCTACTGACAGTTACACAAAGTGGACACATACTGGCTACTTACTTAAAACACAAACATATATACATGAAACCCTGTCTCTCTCTCATTCTCCACCTTTACATTTTCTTAATTGAATCACCCAGTCCCTCTTCTCTCCATTTCCCTCCCTCTCCTCTCCCCTCCTCCTCTCTCCACAGTATTGCCAGTGGTTTTGGCGGGGCGTTGTTTGTCTACCTGAACAGACTGATAGTCCAGTTCATCAGGAAACAGAAGACCATCAACAAGTTCCTCATGAAGAAGTAAGTCATGATGTCATCAATATCAGATAGAAGCCCCTACTGGGTCCCAGAGAGTCCCTGTATCCTAATGTCCCACACACACACACTAGCGCAAACACACACGCACGCACGCGCGCAGACATAGATAGATTACTCTGTGAAATCAGCTCTATTGATGCAGATCTCTCCACAGCAGAGAAAAATGAAGACATTCATCTTGACAAGTGTTTATTAATGAATGGTGTTTACTCATCTCCCTATCAGACTGATTAATTAACTATTCTCAGATTTCTAAATGAATGTAATGTTCTGTACATCAATCAGCCGTGGGAAGGGTTTGGGGACAGTTTGGTTTTGAAGAGTAAACAGTAATGACTAAACACCCTTTTGCTTTTTCCTCCTCTCCCCCTCCTTCCCTCGTGCCTCTTCTCTCAGGCGTCTGCTGTACCCAGCCCTGGTCACTCTGCTGGTGTCTACGCTAACCTTTCCCCCCGGCTTCGGACAGTTCATGGCAGGAAAGGTTAGTTCCACTCAGATTTGTATTTCTTTACATAGAGGCAGAGTCTACCTCCCACCCTCTCCTCTTTCTGTCTCTGTAAGGAGAGGGTGTCAGACTCTTGGTGTGTTTCTGCTACAATAAGCTGTTGATTCTGTTGCTCCCTAAAGTCTAGCTACAGCATCACACACAACTACATACCCTCTTCCAGCCCCCCACTCAACTTCACAAGCCTTAAGCCAAACCACTTCAAATTAAATCATCACATCCATTGCCTAAAGTGAAACCGCTTTCCATAATGGTCTTCCTAATAAAATGGATGTGTTGTACCCAATTTGAAATCACCTCCTGGCACCTCCCCATGGCATTTCATGTAGATTGGGATAGCACTAATGTAATCGCTTCACCATTCCCTCTGAAAGGCTAGGATGAATTCTTGATGTGTTGCTTATACCTATCCAATCCTTTCAGATCTACTTAAATCCTTTGCGTTAGGAGCTAGGGACCAATATGGGATATATAGAAATAAAAAACGCCTGTTGACTTTAGCCCTCTGTTTGTCTGATATGTTGTCACTTCCTGTTTCCCCCATGCAGCTGACCCAGAAGGAGTCCCTGGTGACGTTGCTAGACAACCGGACATGGGCCAAGCAGGGCATAGCCGAGGGGTTTGACTACATTGGCAACTCCCAGGCCTGGAATCACCCCCAGGTCAATGTCTTTGTCACCCTCGTCCTCTTCATCGTAATGAAGGTAGGCACACCATCATCATCATCATCATCATCATTCACTTTGTTCTCATCTCTTCTCTTCTTTAAAATCACCTGTTCTTTATTAATTCCCTGTTACTTTACTCCCTTCCCACTACAACTGGCGTGTCTCAATAGTCTGAAGTAACGTTCTTCCCATTGACATGACAGGTGAAGGTAATATGGCAGGATCCTGTCCATTCA
This sequence comes from Salmo trutta, assembly GCF_901001165.1. Taxonomy (NCBI): domain Eukaryota; kingdom Metazoa; phylum Chordata; class Actinopteri; order Salmoniformes; family Salmonidae; genus Salmo; species Salmo trutta. The sequence goes on from NC_042982.1 coordinate 29,701,722, forward strand.
TTTAAATTAAAGGAGAGGAGGCCGTTGTGGAGAATTGAGACCCAGCTCAGTGTTATATGAGGGTACGGCTTGTGGCGTATTGAGACCCATCCCAGTGTTATGAGGGTTAGGGTTTTGGAGTATTGAGACCCAGCCCAGTGTTATGTGAGGGTTAGGGTTGTGGAATATTGAGACCCAGCCCAGTGTTATGTGAGGGTTAGGGTTGTGGAGTATTGAGACCCAGCCCAGTGTTATGAGGTTTAGGGTTTTGGAGTATTGAGACCCAGCCCAGTGTTATTAGGGTTAGGGTTTTGGAGTATTGAGACCCAGCCCAGTGTTATTAGGGTTAGGGTTTTGGAGTATTGAGACCCAGCCCAGTGTTATGTGAGGGTTAGGGTTGTGGAGTATTGAGACCCAGCCCAGTGTTATGTGAGGGTTAGGGTTTTGGAGTATTGAGACCCAGCCCAGTGTTATGTGAGGGTTAGGGTTGTGGAGTATTGAGACCCAGCCCAGTGTAATATGTGGGCAGGTGAAGCATCAGGTTATTACCTTGTTGGAATTTGATTAGGTTTTTATGTAACCTTTGTTTATCCAGGTTCTAGCAGCTCAAACGAAATGTCCCCTTTTAAAAGAGAACCGCAGAACTGCTGTTGTAAATCTTGTTCGCTCGCTGTGTTGTGTGTGTGTGAGAGAGACAATAGGCTGTGTAATGCAGTTAAAGTCCCTGGATAGAGAGAGAAACAAGGAACCACAGAGGGAGAGAGAGACAAAAGTGGGTGGATAAAGTTATATAAGCGTTAGATATTGAGTGTGATGATCCTGAAGTAATGGAAGATAAATACTCTATACACTTTCTCTTTCTCTCCTTCGCTCTCTCGCTCATCCTAGCTCACTTTCTTTTTTTGTCTTCTGTACTTTATCTCAAATAATCTGAAAAGAAAATGTCTTTATACTTTTTGGAACACAGTGAGACCAATCTACTCTACCCTAAATTACCCCCCTGATGGTACTGTTCTATCCCATCCCCCCCTGTTCCTCCAACGTCGCTCCCAACTTGACCACGCCAGCTTCTCTGGGGGGGGGGTACTGTATATGGAGCAGTATTTCTGGAGCGGTAATGGACGATGTCATTAACTTTGTGTGTGTGTCCACTGTTGAGGTCGTATTTTTGGCCTTTGCTGTGACGTAGTTACACACACACACGTACATGCATATGTAGTCAACTTCACCCACATATACACACGCACACACACACTAACTCAGTCGCACACAAAGCGTGTCTGCTGGGATGATGTCTAATTACATGGTGTAGTTTAAAGCGCCCAGTGGTAGTTTGTTTCTCCCACACTATGCAAATGGACCAAGCTTTTATTAGACAGACACAGACAGACTTTATATGGATTTATTCTCTCTATGATATTACTCATAGGCTGTCTTCTCTATTGCAGACTGACCATTTTTAGCTATCACACTGCATTGAGACAACTTTTTGACCCCAATAGGTTTTTTGCAGTCGTTCTCCAGTCCTCTGTTGGAGGGTGGTGGCAGCCCAGTAATTGGAGTGGGAATAAGAGTAGGGCCTTTGGAGGCCCCTAGGGGCCCGGGCGACAGACTGTCCTCTGGTTCTGTCACACACAAATGGTAGAAAATGGCGCCAACGGATAGAGCTGCCGTGTTTCTAGCTCTTAGGAAACTTTGCAGTATTTTTTTTTTATGTGTTATTTCTTACATTATTAGTCCAGGAAATGTTTTGTGTTATTACATACAGCCAGGAAGAACTTTTGGATATCAAAGTGGCGGTAACTCACCAGCATTACGACTAGAGGGGGGTACTCAGAGTGGACTTTTAGTCCGACTCAGGAGACGCACACACCACCCTCCGCTTCCCAGTATATTGCTTGCTAATGTTCAGTCTGGATAATAAAGTTAACGAGCTCAGGGTGAGGATTTCCTTCCAGAGCGGCATGGCTCTCTCGGGATATACTGTCTGAGTCCGTACAGCCAGTTGGGTTCTCAGTTCATCACGCAGACAGGAATAAATATCTCTCCCCGAGATGTTTCATGATTAACTACTCATGGTGTGACTGTGATAACATACAGGAACTCAAGTCCTTTTGTTCACCCGACCTAGAATACCTCTAATTCAAATTCCGACCGTATTACCTCCCAAGAGAGTTCTCTTCAGGTTATAGTCACAGCCGTGTATATGCCCCCTCAAGCCGATACCACAATGGCCCTCAAAGAACTTCACTGGACTTTATTCAAACTGGAAACCACATATCCTGAGGCCGCATTCATTGTAGCTGGGGATTTTAATAAAGCAAATTAGATTTTTTTTTTACCAAAGTTCTATCAACACATTGACTGTAGTACTCGCACTGCTAAAACAATCAACCACTGCTACTCCAACTTCTGGAATGCCTACAAGGCCCTGCCCTCCCTTCGGCAAATCTGATCACGACTCCATTTTGCTCCTCCCTTCCTATAGGCAGAAACTCAAACAGGAAGAACGCGTGCTAAGGACTATTCAACGGTGGTCTAACCAATCGGAATCCACGCTTCAAAATTGTTTTGAACACGCGGACTGGGTAGCCTCTGAGAACAACATAGACGAATACACTGATATGGTGACTGAGTTTATCAGGAAGTGTATAGGAGATGTTGTGCCCACTGTGACTATTAAAACCTACCCTAACCAAAAACTGAGGTTAGATGGCAGCATTCGCGCAAAACTGAAAGTGCGAACCATCGCATTTAATGACTGCAAGGTGACTGGGAATATGGCCGAATATAAACAGTGTAGGTAGCCCTCCATAAGGTATCAAACAGGCAAAACGTCAGTATAGATACAAAGTAGAGTCGCAATTCAACGGCTCAGACATGACTGTGGGCTCTCCTTCTCCGTGGCCGAGTAAGACATTTAAGCGTGTTAACCCTCGCAAGGCTGCCGGCCCAGACTGTCATCATGAAGTGCTTTGAGAGACTAGTCAAGGATCTTATCGCCTCCAACTTACCCGACACCCTAGACCCACTTCAATTTGCTTACCGCCCCAATAGATCCACAGACGATGCGTTCGTCATCGCACTGCACACTGCCCTATCCCATCTGGACAAGAGGAATACCTATGTAAGGATGCTGTTCATTGACTACACCTCAGTCTTCCACACCATAGTACCCCCTTAAGCTCGGGGCCCTGGGTCTGAACCCCGCCCTATGCAACAAAATATAGGTGTCCGCGTCATGGCTGGTTTTCCCTTTGCAATCCGTGATTGTCTGGAGTCCCTGCCTCATACGTCTTGTGTCTGAGCCATTTAAATTGCGACTCCACTTTGTCTCTGTACTGACATTTTACCAGTTTGATTGCCTTACGAAGGGCATGTTGGACTGTTTGAATTTGACCATATTCCCAGTCACCTTGCTGTGGTTAAATGCAGTGTTTCGTGCTTTCAATTTTGTGCAAATGCTGCAATCTAGCCATGGTTAGACATCCCCAATGCACTTCCTGATGAACTCGGTCATCGTGTCAGTGTATACGTCATAGGGTTTCTCATAGGCAACCCGGAACATATCCCAGTCCAGGTGATCAAAACAATCTTGAAGCATGGATTTCGATTGGTCAGGCCAGCGTCGATTAGAACTTAGCATGGGTACTTCCTGTTTGAGTTTCTGCCTATAGGAAGAGAGGAGCAAAAATGAGTCGTGATCTGATTTGCCTAAGGGAGGGCGGGGGAGTGCCTTGTACCCATCTCAGAAGGGAGAGTAACAATGGTCTAGAGTTTTAAAGCGCAAGTACTGCAGGCAGTGTGTTGATAGAACATCGGTAGCGTTTTCTTCAGATTTGCTTTGTTAAAGTCCCTAGCTACAATAAATGCGGCGTCAGATTATGCAGTTTCCAGTTTGCACAAAGTCCAGTGTAGCTCCTTGAGAGCCATCGTGGCATCGGCCTACGTGGGAATATACACGGCTGTGACGATAACCGAAGAGAATTCTCTTGGGAGGTAATACGGTCAGCATTTGATTGGGAGGTATTCTAGGTTGGGTGAACAAAAGGACTTGAGTTTCTATACATTTTCACAATCACACCTTGAGTATTTAATCCTGATACATACACCTCCGCCTTCCTTCTTCCTGGAGAGTTCTTTATTCCTAGCTGTGCGATGAATAGCTGCCCTGCCTGCTGTCCCAGCCTACTGTATGGACGGGGACAGTATATCCGGAGAGAGGCATGATTCCATGATACAGAGTATGTTACAGTCTCTAATGTCTCTCTGGAAGGAGATCCTCGCCCTGAGCTCGTCTACTTTATTGTCCAGGGATGAACATCAGCGAGTAATATACATGGAAGCTGTGTATGGTGTGCTAGCCTCCTGATTCGGACTAGAAGTCCACTCCGAATACCTCTTCTTCACCGGCGGCATCTTGGAGCAGCCTCTGGGATAAGTTCAACAAAAAAGAAGACTCAAACGTTTCTTAGGAGCCAGAAACAGCGCGTCAATGTCTACCGGCGACGACTTCTTGTTTGTGTGTGTTCTCCAGCTCTGCCTGGCTCTCTATAAACCTTATAAACCTCTCCATTACCATAGACATCTCCCTTTTACAGGCCCACACTCACCTGTGGCCCACTTTTACTGTGTGTCTGTCTGTGCTTTTGCCTAGTGAGTGAGAGAAAGGACAGACGAGAACAGAGTTAGAGAAGAGACATGGAGGAAGCAAGAGTCAAACGAAACTAGGAAAAGGGGAGTTTTAAAGGAATTGTTAAGATGAGTATGAAGGAGAAATAGGATAGGACTATAGCTGCTATGCATTAGACTGTTACAGTACAGTTACAGTAGGATGTTACAGGAGAATGTTACAGTAGGATGTTACAGGAGAATGTTACAGTAGGATGTTGATGGGGTGGATGTTCCCGTTGTTTTGCAGTGATTGCATCAGCTATTTTATGACCACCTTCCGCTGTTATTCTGTAAAGGTTGTTGGTTCTGGCACATAAGGTCAGTAATCAGGGATTCTGTGATTTGGGATTACGTTGTGTGTGTGCGTGTTTAGTAGTTGAAGTCCCTTCTTGCAGCATCCCAAGGTCCACCTGGTCTGAAAGTCATATCTGAGGTATAGTACTGTAGGTGATATTCCATGATGATACAGTAATAATGAAGTCATATCTGTCTGCTCATACCTGCGTGAGTCAGCAAGAGCATCGCCTAGGCAACCCTGTGGCAGGGAGGTAAGAACCCAGGGTGACTGTCACTGGGCAGGGAGGCCAACGTCACCACCGCCCATCACCATGGGAATAGCTGCCCTGCCTGCTGTCCTAGCGACTGCCAATGAAGGGGACGTGACGTCATCGCACGCTGCCTAAATTATTTGCCTCTCACCTGTGTGTGTGCGTGCGTGTGCATGCAAAACAGAGGGGACTAATTACTAGAGCAGTAATAATGATTTTATATCAAACAAGGCAGTCAACAGAAACCGAGCCTGGTCTACTCTCTTCTCTTTAGAGACCAGAGAGAGAGGGATAGAAAGAAAGGAAGTGGTGGTGTGGAGGCAGATGAAAAAGGAGAGTGTTGGAAGAGAGAGCTGTGTTACTGTTAGGTTAGACTATTCAGTTTTAGGGAACCCTGTAAACTTAAACTGAATAAGTGGATTGACTTACAGCAGTGTCCACTCTGCAATTATGTGTGTGTGTCTTAAAGAAGTACAGAAAGGCACTACACACAAATACACACTCACAGACAAATACTTATTTTCTTCGCTCTACTTTTCTCTACACACACACTCACACTCCTCCAGGTGCCATCTTAGTTCATACCTCTGTAATAACCTTAAGCCCATGTTATGAGTTTCCAGATCCATTAAACCTCTCTCCCTTATTGAAGTTTGCCTGGCCAGACTGTGTGTTTACATTTTTGAGAAGTTAGATTGTCGTTTTTGCCAGATTTCTGACCATTTCCATCATGGTGCATGGTAATTGTTTGTGTGTGTGTGTGTGTGTGTGTGTGTGTGTGTGTGTGTGTGTGTGTGTGTGTGTGTGTGAGTGTGTGTGTGTGAGTGTGTGTGTGTGTGTGTGTGTGTGTGTGTGTGTGTGTGTGTGTGTGTGTGTGTGTGTGTGTGTGTGTGTGTGTGTGTGTGTGTGTGTGTTTGGATAGGTGTGAAAGCAGTGTAGGGTGTAGAGTTACTGACAGAGATCCATTAGATCACACTGGCAGCTGGGCTTAATTACTGCTAACTAGAGAGAGAAGGAGGGAGAAAGCGAGAAAGAAAGAGATGTGAATGGGGGAAATGGAAAGGAGAGAGAGAGATGAGTGTAATTAAGAGGTCTATTTAAACCTCTAAACCAGGCAGATAGTTGTTGAGAGGTTTATGTAATGGCCACGTCACACTTCCATCCTCTCCTTGCAAAAACTGAATCCCTAGGGAGCTGTGGCTTCCGGAGAGGAAGCTCTTTTTCTTTGGCCTGTGTGAAAGTTGTGTAGGGGTGTTTGTATGTGTGGGCTTGTGGCTATATTGGAAAGGTGTGCGTGTTGTGTGTGTGTGTGTGTGTGTGTGTGTGTGTGTGTGTGTGTGTGTGTGTGTGTGTGTGTGTGTGTGTGTGTGTGTGTGTGTGTGTGTTTGTCACCGGTGACTAGGCTTGGTCAGTATCCAGAATGTAATACCGGCATACCGTTCCTCTGCCATCCCGGGATTTACAGTATTGCTGGCATAGCACATAAAGGGGTGCTAAAAACACATAAAAAGGCCATTGTGCATCTATTACTAGAATTCTAACAAAATTAGCACAAGTAATATTAAAATCACATCGACGCTGTTAGCTAAAGGCTAATGAGCGAAAACCAACAAACTAATTGCAAATCCAGACAAATCCAGCTCATAAAGTTATACAAGCATAGCTAGTAGCTACCAAATGTCATTTTCGGTGAGTGTGGACATTTACAAGCGAAAGTGAACTTGACAAATTGTGCAAATGAACAAAGTTGTGATGCATGCTTTTCTTAAAGAAGAGCAGCATGTGTACATGGAGCAGAGGGGAGAAGAAAACAAACGCTAGCAGGAAGCACGGGGAAAAAGTGCCAGCTGTACAGAACTCATCCAGAGCTCTTTCACTTCTGGTAGAAAATCATTGTAAGATATCTGATGGCAAACATTTAGTGAATTGTATACAAGTGTAACTTCTTCACCTCATTTGCGCTGCACAACGAAGACTTGCCGATAGATGTAGAACGCTACCACAGAGGGTCGGTGGCACCTTAATTGGGGAGGATGGGCTTGTTGTAATGGCTGAAGCGGAATCAGTGGAATGGTATCAAATACTGTACATCAAACACATTCATTCTGTTCCAGCCATTATTATGAACTGTCCTCCCCTAAGCAGCCTCCACTGCTTTCTCCGGTTGCGCTCTTTACAAACAAACGTGACTGGCTCAACTGTTCTAGGGAACTATGGTAAGTTTCATAATGTAAAATAATGTGACAGGTGAAATGAAGAATGCAGTTTTCTTTATCTCCTAACGTATTGTACAAGTAGCTACAAATATTAAAATCTATTTAAAAACTTGAGGGAAAATGTTATATTGAGTCTGAGTCCTTAGTGGTGAATTTCCACAACAAACTTCAAAATAAATAGACGGTATTCAAAAATCATCCCGTGGATTTTTCCAAATATCCCAGTATACGGTAAATAAAATAAAACTGTATTTGCCACATGCGCCGAATAAAACAGGTGTAGACTTTACTGTGAAATGCTTACTTACAAGCCCTTAACCAACAGTGCAGTTCAAGAAGATGGCCCAAGCTTATCACTACTGAAATTTCCTTTTGTTTGTCTCTAATTAGCCGCCTCTCCCGTCGGTGGTGACCGCATCTTCCAATCAGCTCGCTCATTATCCAGAGTTCAGTTCATTTCAGGGTTTTCATCAAATGAAGGCGGTGTGTGACAGTTCAATCTCACCCAGATGGGGACCGACGTTAGCTAGTTCACGCCTGGGAAGAGATGAGTCTATCACAATGGAGTATTTTCTTTTATAGTGCAGAATAAAAGACAGTACTGAAAAAAGACAGTACTGATCAGAAGTCTGCTGAGTTAAATGGAGGATTGTCCTGTTGGCTGACTGAAATGCCACACTGTTCCCTCTGTGACTTTGTATCTGTGTGTCTGTCTCAGTTCTGGATGTCTGCTCTGGCCACCACCATTCCTGTGCCATGTGGAGCCTTCATGCCCGTCTTCGTCATTGGTAAGAGAAGTGTGTGTGTGTGTTTCAGCAATAATGTTAATCCTGGGAACATGCTATGCTATGCAGTCTTGTGAGTGTCTGTGAACCAGTATGTTACGTGCTCATTAACTGTTTGTGTGTGTGTGTGTGTGTGTGTGTGTGTGTGTGTGTGTGTGTGTGTGTGTGTGTGTGTGTGTGTGTGTGTGTGTGTGTGTGTGTGTGTGTGTGTGTGTGTGTGTGTGTGTTCTAGGGGCAGCGTTTGGCCGTCTGGTTGGGGAGAGCATGGCCGCCTGGTTCCCTGATGGCATCCACTCTGATGGCACCATCTACCCCATAGTGCCAGGAGGGTACGCCGTCGTGGGTGAGTTACTGTAGACACACACACACACACAAAGACAAAGTTTGGTATAGCTAGATTAACAATACCTATTCAAGACCAGACACATCTAGACACCATTATTGTAACAATTAGGAAGTAGGAAGCCAGATACAGTAAGACACTGCTAGACCCAGTAGTAATATAAAGACATTTATGTCAAAGATAAAAACGAAATGATGCGCTTTAGAAGTCCTTTGGCAAGATGCCCTTTAATATTGTTGCTATGAGTGATATTGCTGTTAGCGTTGTTGTTGACGGTTGTGCTGATTATGCTGTTGTTCAGTGTAGTGGTTGATGTCAACTGTGTTTATGTCTAATGGGTGCTGATGTTGTTGACTCACCTCTAACTCAGCTTTCTGTCTGTCTGATGTTCCCTCTCTTTAATCTCAGCATGGCTACATTTACCCTCTCATTGTCTTTCTCTCTCAATCAATTAAAATAGCGCTCTCTTTTCTCCCTCCATCCTTATGAAGTTAGGAATAATCAACCTTCTCTCCCTCCTCTATCACTGCTGCCCACTCTCTCCACTCCTCCTTCTTCCTCTCATTATATCCACTCACCTATTTTTCTTTGTTCAATAACGGTTACAAAATTTTTAAGATGTTTAAAATGTTTAACTTTTTTATCTTTGACCTTGTGAGGTACAGTCATCTCGCCCATCCCCCATCCATCACTCCCTTCCCCTCCCCTCTCCTCCCTCCCTCCCCTCTCCTCCCTTCCTCCTTCCCACCCTTCTCATACCTCCCTCCCCCATCGCCCCTCCTCACTTTGTTGTTCCAGTATTATTGATGAAGGCTCAGTGTAGAGTTGAGGGCATGAGATGTATTATTGCACTGATATTACTTTACTAATGTCAATGGACAGTAACCTTTATCTGTACCCATTCCTTCCTCTCCAACTCTCTTCCTCTCATCCTCTCCCCTCTCTCCTCTCCCCTCCCTTCCTCTCCTCATTTCCCCTCTCCTCCCAGGCGCGGCGGCCCTGTCTGGAGCGGTGACCCACACGGTGTCGACAGCGGTCATTGTGTTTGAGCTGACGGGTCAGATCAGCCACATCCTGCCGGTGATGATAGCGGTAATACTGGCCAACGCCGTGGCCCAGTCTCTCCAGCCCTCGCTATATGACTCCATCATCAGGATCAAGAAACTACCCTACCTCCCTGAGCTGGGCTGGGGACACCACGAGTACGTAGGACCACACTTCTATTTATCAATCTATTTACGTTAACTATCTACGTTAATTATCTATCTATCTACGTTAACTATCTACGTTAATTTTCTATCTATCTACGTTAACTATCTACGTTAATTATCAATCTATCTACATTAACTATCTATCTACGTTAACTATCTATCTACGTTAATTATCTATCTACGTTAATTATCTATCTATATATTATAACTATCTATCTACGTTAACTATCTATCTATATATTATAACTATCTATCTACGTTAACTATCTATCTACGTTAACTATCTATCTACGTTAACTATCTATCTACTTTAACTATCTATCTACGTTAACTATCTATCTACGTTAATTATCTATCTATCTACGTTAATTATCTATCTATATATTATAACTATCTATCTATCCCCCTCTTTCTCTTTCTCCCCACTTTATTTTTACTTCTATTTATCCTCCTTTGTTTCCTTCTGTCTTTTTCTCATTCTCTTTAAATCTCTTGGTGCCTCTTGCTGGGTTGGGGACTAGTGAGGGGACTAGTGGTTTCTCTTGCTGGGTTGGGGACTAGTGAGGGGACTAGTGGTTTCTCTTGCTGGGTTGGGGACGAGTGAGGGGACTAGTGGTCCTCTTGCTGGGTTGGGGACTAGTGAGGGGACTAGTGGTTTCTCTTGCTGGGTTGGGGACTAGTGAGGGGACTAGTGGTTTCTCTTGCTGGGTTGGGGACTAGTGAGGGGACTAGTGGTTTCTCTTGCTGGGTTGGGGACGAGTGAGGGGACTAGTGGTCCTCTTGCTGGGTTGGGGACTAGTGAGGGGACTAGTGGTTTCTCTTGCTGGGTTGGGGACTAGTGAGGGGACTAGTGGTTCCTCTTGCTGGGTTGGGGACTAGTGGTTCCTCTTGCTAGGTTGGGGACTAGTGAGGGGACTAGTGGTTCCTCTTGCTGGGTTGGGGACGAGTGAGGGGACTAGTGGTTCCTCTTGCTGGGTTGGGGACTAGTGAGGGGACTAGTGGTTCCTCTTGCTGGGTTGGGGACTAGTGAGGGGACTAGTGGTGCCTCTTGCTGGGTTGGGGACTAGTGAGGGGACTAGTGGTCCTCTTGCTGGGTTGGGGACTAGTGAGGGGACTAGTGGTTTCTCTTGCTGGGTTGGGGACTAGTGAGGGGACTAGTGGTTTCTCTTGCTGGGTTGGGGACTAGTGAGGGGACTAGTGGTTCCTCTTGCTGGCTTGGGGACGAGTGAGGGGACTAGTGGTTCCTCTTGCTGGGTTGGGGACTAGTGGTTTCTCTTGCTGGGTTGGGGACGAGTGAGGGGACTAGTGGTTTCTCTTGCTGGGTTGGGGACTAGTGGTTCCTCTTGCTGGGTTGGGGACTAGTGATGGGACTAGTGGTTTCTCTTGCTGGGTTGGGGACTAGTGATGGGACTAGTGGTTTCTCTTGCTGGGTTGGGGACTAGTGATGGGACTAGTGGTTCCTCTTGCTGGGTTGGGGACTAGTGAGGGGACTAGTGGTTTCTCTTGCTGGGTTGGGGACTAGTGAGGGGACTAGTGGTTTCTCTTGCTGGGTTGGGGACTAGTGAGGGGACTAGTGGTTCCTCTTGCTGGGTTGGGGACTAGTGGTTCCTCTTGCTGGGTTGGGGACTAGTGAGGGGACTAGTGGTTCCTCTTGCTGGGTTGGGGACTAGTGAGGGGACTAGTGGTTCCTCTTGCTGGGTTGGGGACTAGTGAGGGGACTAGTGGTTTCTCTTGCTGGGTTGGGGACGAGTGAGGGGACTAGTGGTTCCTCTTGCTGGGTTGGGGACTAGTGGTTCCTCTTGCTGGGTTGGGGACTAGTGAGGGGACTAGTGGTTCCTCTTGCTAGGTTGGGGACTATTGAGGGGACTAGTGGTTCCTCTTGCTGGGTTGGGGACGAGTGAGGGGACTAGTGGTTCCTCTTGCTGGGTTGGGGACTAGTGAGGGGACTAGTGGTTCCTCTTGCTGGGTTGGGGACTAGTGAGGGGACTAGTGGTGCCTCTTGCTGGGTTGGGGACTAGTGAGGGGACTAGTGGTCCTCTTGCTGGGTTGGGGACTAGTGAGGGGACTAGTGGTTTCTCTTGCTGGGTTGGGGACTAGTGAGGGGACTAGTGGTTTCTCTTGCTGGGTTGGGGACTAGTGAGGGGACTAGTGGTTCCTCTTGCTGGGTTGGGGACGAGTGAGGGGACTAGTGGTTCCTCTTGCTGGGTTGGGGACTAGTGGTTTCTCTTGCTGGGTTGGGGACGAGTGAGGGGACTAGTGGTTTCTCTTGCTGGGTTGGGGACTAGTAAGGGGACTAGTGGTTCCTCTTGCTGGGTTGGGGAATAGTGGTTCCTCTTGCTGGGTTGGGGACTAGTGATGGGACTAGTGGTTTCTCTTGCTGGGTTGGGGACTAGTGATGGGACTAGTGGTTTCTCTTGCTGGGTTGGGGACTAGTGATGGGACTAGTGGTTCCTCTTGCTGGGTTGGGGACTAGTGAGGGGACTAGTGGTTTCTCTTGCTGGGTTGGGGACTAGTGAGGGGACTAGTGGTTCCTCTTGCTGGGTTGGGGACTAGTGAGGGGACTAGTGGTTTCTCTTGCTGGGTTGGGGACTAGTGAGGGGACTAGTGGTTCCTCTTGCTGGGTTGGGGACTAGTGGTTCCTCTTGCTGGGTTGGGGACTAGTGAGGGGACTAGTGGTTCCTCTTGCTGGGTTGGAGACTAGTGAGGGGACTAGTGGTTCCTCTTGCTGGGTTGGGGACTAGTGAGGGGACTAGTGGTTTCTCTTGCTGGGTTGGGGACGAGTGAGGGGACTAGTGGTTCCTCTTGCTGGGTTGGGGACTAGTGGTTCCTCTTGCTGGGTTGGGGACTAGTGAGGGGACTAGTGGTTCCTCTTGCTGGGTTGGGGACTAGTGAGGGGACTAGTGGTTCCTCTTGCTGGGTTGGGGACTAGTGAGGGGACTAGTGGTTTCTCTTGCTGGGTTGGGGACTAGTGAGGGGACTAGTGGTTTCTCTTGCTGGGTTGGGGACAAGTGAGGGGACTAGTGGTTCCTCTTGCTGGGTTGGGGACTAGTGGTTCCTCTTGCTGGGTTGGGGACGAGTGAGGGGACTAGTGGTTCCTCTTGCTGGGTTGGGGACTAGTGGTTTCTCTTGCTGGGTTGGGGACGAGTGAGGGGACTAGTGGTTTCTCTTGCTGGGTTGGGGACTAGTAAGGGGACTAGTGGTTCCTCTTGCTGGGTTGGGGACTAGTGGTGCCTCTTGCTGGGTTGGGGACTAGTGAGGGGACTAGTGGTTTCTCTTGCTGGGTTGGGGACTAGTGAGGGGACTAGTGGTTTCTCTTGCTGGGTTGGGGACTAGTGAGGGGACTAGTGGTTTCTCTTGCTGGGTTGGGGACTAGTGAGGGGACTAGTGGTTTCTCTTGCTGGGTTGGGGACTAGTGAGGGGACTAGTGGTTTCTCTTGCTGGGTTGGGGACTAGTGATGGGACTAGTGGTTCCTCTTGCTGGGTTGGGGACAAGTGAGGGGACTAGTGGTTCCTCTTGCTGGGTTGGGGACTAGTGGTTCCTCTTGCTGGGTTGGGGACTAGTGAGGGGACTAGTGGTTCCTCTTGCTGGGTTGGAGACTAGTGAGGGGACTAGTGGTTCCTCTTGCTGGGTTGGGGACTAGTGAGGGGACTAGTGGTTTCTCTTGCTGGGTTGGGGACGAGTGAGGGGACTAGTGGTTCCTCTTGCTGGGTTGGGGACTAGTGAGGGGACTAGTGGTTCCTCTTGCTGGGTTGGGGACTAGTGAGGGGACTAGTGGTTCCTCTTGCTGGGTTGGGGACTAGTGAGGGGACTAGTGGTTTCTCTTGCTGGGTTGGGGACTAGTGAGGGGACTAGTGGTTTCTCTTGCTGGGTTGGGGACAAGTGAGGGGACTAGTGGTTCCTCTTGCTGGGTTGGGGACTAGTGGTTCCTCTTGCTGGGTTGGGGACGAGTGAGGGGACTAGTGGTTCCTCTTGCTGGGTTGGGGACTAGTGGTTTCTCTTGCTGGGTTGGGGACGAGTGAGGGGACTAGTGGTTTCTCTTGCTGGGTTGGGGACTAGTAAGGGGACTAGTGGTTCCTCTTGCTGGGTTGGGGACTAGTGGTGCCTCTTGCTGGGTTGGAGACTAGTGAGGGGACTAGTGGTTTCTCTTGCTGGGTTGGGGACTAGTGAGGGGACTAGTGGTTTCTCTTGCTGGGTTGGGGACTAGTGAGGGGACTAGTGGTTTCTCTTGCTGGGTTGGGGACTAGTGAGGGGACTAGTGGTTTCTCTTGCTGGGTTGGGGACTAGTGAGGGGACTAGTGGTTTCTCTTGCTGGGTTGGGGACTAGTGATGGGACTAGTGGTTCCTCTTGCTGGGTTGGGGACTAGTGAGGGGACTAGTGGTTTCTCTTGCTGGGTTGGGGACTAGTGAGGGGACTAGTGGTTCCTCTTGCTGGGTTGGGGACTAGTGAGGGGACTAGTGGTTTCTCTTGCTGGGTTGGGGACTAGTGATGAGACTAGTGGTTCCTCTTGCTGGGTTGGGGACTAGTGAGGGGACTAGTGGTTTCTCTTGCTGGGTTGGGGACTAGTGAGGGGACTAGTGGTTTCTCTTGCTGGGTTGGGGACTAGTGAGGGGACTTGGGGGTCCTCTTGCTGGGTTGGGGACTAGTGGTTCCTCTTGCTGGGTTGGGGACTAGTGAGGGGACTAGTGGTTCCTCTTGCTGGGTTGGGGACTAGTGAGGGGACTTGTGGTTTCTCTTGCTTGGTTAGTTCCTCTTGCTGGGTTGGTTGTTCTTGTCCTCTCTCTCTCTCTCTCTCTCTCTCTCTCTCTCTCTCTCTCTCTCTCTCTCTCTCTCTCTCTCTCTCTCTCTCTCTCTCTCTCTCTCTCTCACTGTCTCTCTCTTTCTCTCTCGCTCTCCTTCACACCACCCACTATGCTTTGATTTCACCACAGGGGACAAAGCGGACCAGGAGTGTGTGTGTGTGTGTGTGTGTGTGTGTGTGTGTGTGTGTGTGTGTGTGTGTGTGTGTGTGTGTGTGTGTGTGTGTGTGTGTGTGTGTGTGTGTGCCTGTGCGTCATTAGACATTGTTATGTGAGCTAAGTGTAGGTCGTGTTGTTTTTCATTGTGCTGTTACATAATTTCTCATTTACATGTAGATTATACAAAGTTACAACATGTAGTTACACAATGTGCAGGTGTGTACACACAAACACACTGACAGCAGTTGGCACAAAAATGACAACGTAGACCAGTTTTCTCAGAGTTGTGAGAATGCAGGATGCTCTGTCACCTCTCCTGTTCATTTATCATTAAAGGCCTGTTAGAGAATGGCTGACATTCAATATTACCTGAAGCAATGTATCTGTTCTGTTTCTGTTAACTAATGATCAACCATCCACACTCTAATGACCACACCTCTTAACCTGTTGAGGACAGACGTAACCCCTAGCCAACAGCCAATGGCATCGCACGGCGCGAAATACAAAACCAACTAAAATACCACAATTCAATTTTCTCAAACAATCAACTATTTTACACCATTTTAAAGATAAGACTCTCGTTAATCTAACCACATTGTCCGATTTCAGAAAGGCTTTACAGCGAAAGCAAAACATTAGATTATGTTAGGAGAGTACATAGACACAAATAATCACACAGCCATTTTCCAAGCAAGCATATATGTCACATAAACCCAAGCCAAAGCTAAATGCAGCACTAACCTTTGATGATCTTCATCAGATGACACTCCTAGGACATTATGTTTTACAATACATGCATGTTTTGTTCAATCAAGTTCATATTTATATAAAAAACCAGCTTTTTACATTAGCATGTGATGTTCAGAACTAGCATACCCACCGAAAACTTCCGGTGAATTTACCAAATTACTCATGATAAATGTTGACAAAATACATAACAATTATTTTAAGAATTATAGATACAGAACTCCTTTATGCAATCGCTATGTCCGATTTTAAAATAGCTTTTCGGCGAAAGCACATTTTGCAATATTCTGAGTACATAGCTCGGCCATCACGGCTAGCTATTTTGACATCCGCCAACTTCGGGGTCACCTAAACTCAAAATTACTATTAGAAAAATTGGATTACCTTTGCTGTTCTTCGTCAGAATGCACTCCAAGGACTTTTGGATATAATCCATAGTTATATCCAAATACCTCCGTTTTGTTCGTGCGTTCAGGTCACTATCCGAAGGGTAACGCGCGAGCGCATTTCGTGACAAAAAAATTCAAAATATTCCATTAACGTACTTAGTTGCATGTCAAACGCTGTTTAAAATCAATTGTTATGCTATTTTTCTCGTAAAATAGCGATAATATTCCAACCGGGCAACATTGTATTCATTCAAAGGCTGAAAGAAAAAAATTGAGAAGTCTCGTGAATGCGCATCTCCAGTCTCACTGTCCCCAGGCTGACCACTTACAAACTCTGCTGCTGTACTTTGCCCAGAGACAGCAGACACCCCATTCCACTTTCTGGCGGCTTTAGAGAGCCAATGGAAGCCTTAGAAAGTGTCACGTTACAGCACAGATGCTGTAATGTTGATAGAGATGCAACAGAAGGACAACAAGTTGTCAGACAGGGCACTTCCAGTATGGAATCTTCGCAGGTTTTGGCCTGCCATATGAGTTCTGTTATACTCACAGACACCATTCAACCAGTTTTAGAATCTTTGGAGTGTTTTCTATCCAAATCTACTAATGCATATTCTAGTTTCTGGGCAGGAGTAGTAACCAGATTAAATCGGGTACGTTTTTTTATCCAGCCGTGAAAATACTGCCCCCTATCCCAAAGAAGTTAAGACCCGTTTCCGTTTGTACTGTAGTCAACCCAGGATGGGCTGGCCTTGGTTGGCTAGCTCGAATTGGGTTTCCACTGCTTCCAGAAATGAGAAATATTGTAATGTTGCTCGGTAGCTGTGACTGTGCAGCTGGCTTCGGTAATGTTGCTAGCTAGCAAGATGTTGAAGAATTTTATTCACCCTCACCATGCTGTAACTAACGTTACCCGATACTCCTGTCACTGCCAGCCAGACCCATGTATTTAGCAAAGATTTTTAGCTTGCTAACATTAACGTAATCACTAGCATAACAGGCTAGCTAGCTAATTCCTACCTCGATTGTCATGGCATATGTTATTAACTGTCAGTTGTGGCTGCATTGTTGTCTTTACCTTTTTGCTGTTGTCTGTGCCCAATAATGTTTGTACCACGTTTTGTGCTGCTACCATGTTGTGTTGCTAAATTGTTGTCATAGGTCTCTCTTTATGTAGTGTTGTGTTTAACTAGGCAAGTCAGTTAAGAACAAATTCTTATTTTCAACAACAGCCTAGGAACAGTAGGTTAACTGCCTTGTTCAGGGGCAGAACAACAGATTTGTACCTTGTCAGCTCAGGGATTCGATCTTGCAACCTTGCGGTTGCTAGTCCAACGCTCTAACCACTAGGCTACGCTGCCACCCCCGTCTCTCTTGTTGTGTTGTGTTTTGTCCTATATTTACATTGTATTTATTTTTTTATTTTTTATCCCAGGCCCCCGTTCCCGCAGGAGGCCTTTTGCCTTTTGGTAGGCCATCATTGTAAATAATATTTTTTTCTTAACTGACTTGCCTAGTTAAATAAAGGTTAAATACAATAAAAGCTAGCTAGCTAACCAAGCAAACCAGATGACAGGTTTGATAGGATGTTGCTAGCTAGCTAGCCTTCAACACAACCTGGCCAGCTAAAATTCCTGCTAGCTAACGTTAGCTAGCTAGCTTGTTTCAACTCTAGGGTTTAAGGGTGGGTTTCTGTATAAGCACTTTATGATATCTGATGTAAAAAGAGCTTTATAAATACATTTGATTGATTGATTTGGTAGCTAACGTTAGGTAGCAAGCATTCGATGGCTGACTGTTCTCATAAAAGTTTGTGTAGTGCATTAATGAATAAAGGATCCAGCTATGTTGGTAATTCGTGTCATGTCTGACTACTGCAGTACTGCTTGCTAACAGCAGCAAGCCCAGATGAGCTAGCTGGCAGTTGCATATTAATGGCGTCACCAGCCCAAATTCTAATCAAGCTGGTACCAGTTGTGAAAATGGGCTGCGCTGGCCCTGGTTTCCCCCGACCCAGTTCGTATTTGAGTCAACTCTAATTTGGCCCTAATTTTAAGTGCCAGTGGAAACGGGGCTTTAGTCTGAACACTGGAAGCATCTACCTGAGAGAGAGGTGTTACTTGTCATTTTTTACAAAACATAAAACCATTCTGGGATTTTAGAATAGTGTGGTAAATATGTGTGTGGTTGTGTTGTTCCTGTTGCTGGTGGATGGCTGAAGAGCACTCCCCCTCTATCTCTCTCTCTTTCTCGCTCTTTCTTTTTCTCTTTCTCTCTTTCAATTTCGGTCTTGCTTTTTCTCTTTTTCTCTACCCCTCTCTCTACCTCTCTCTCTCTTCCTCTCTACCCCTCTTGCTCTCTCTGACCCTTTCTCTCTCTACCCCTCTCACGCTCTCTCTCTCTCCTTCACATCATCCACTATGCTTCGATTTCACCACTGCGGATCAGGTGTGTGTGTGAGCACTAACTACATTTGAGGCAGGGAGTTGAGTAGGATGAAGAGGGGAAATTAAATGAAAGAGTGCATGAAGTGTGGCCCCCAAGCTGTTTGTGTTCCTATTCATTCTGGTACCCATCCCACGTTCCACACAAACACACATTCAACCATAGGAATGCTTGTGTAACACTAGGGAAACACACATTCACAATCACACACTATGAGAAAAGCAGTGTCATGTTGGGGCATGAATCTCCTTCTCTCACTCATTCTTGCACTCCCTCTCTTCTCTCTGCCCTTTTGACAAATCCATCTCCAGCTTTTGAGTGGTATTTCATTTCAAATCAAATCAAATCAAATTGTATTTCTCACATACACATATTTAGCAGATGTTATTGCGGTCGTAGCAAAATGCTTGTGTTCCTAGCTCCAATAATGCAGTAATATCTAACAATTCACAACAATACACACAAATCTAAAGTTAAGAAATGGAGTTAAGAAATATATAAATATTAGGACGCGCAATGTCGGAGTGGTATTGACTAAAATACAGTAGTAGAATAGAATACAATATATACATATGAAATGAGTAAGTTCAGTTACCTTTGCTTTCTTGGGTACAGGAACAATGGTTAACACCTTGAAGCAAGTGGGGACAGCAGACTGGGATAGGGAGACATTGACTATATCCATAAACACTCCATCCAGCTGGACTGCACATGCTCTGAGGACGCGACTAGGGATGAAGCCTTGCGAGGGTTAACGCATTTAAATGTCTTACTCATGTCGGCCACGGAGAACGAGAGCCCACAGTCCTTGAGAGCGGGCGAAGAAGGTGTTAAGCTTGTGTGGGAGCAAGACATCGTTGTCAGCGACGTGGCTGGTTTTCCCTTTGTTATCTGTGGTTGTCTGTAGACCCTGTCACATACGTCTCGTATCTGAGTCGTTGAATTGCAACACCACTGTCTCTGTACTGACATTTTTCCTGTTTGATTGCCTTACTGAATGCCTTACTGAATAACTACACTGTTTGTATTCAACCATATTCCCAGTCACCTTGCCATGGTTTAATGCGTTGGTTTGCACTTTCAGCTTTGCGCAAATGCTGCCGTCTATCCACGGTTTCTGATTTGAGTAGGTTTTAATAGTCACAGTAGGAACAACATCCACTATACACTTCCTTATGAACTCAGTCACCATGTCAATGTATACGTCAATGTTATTCTCAGAGGCTACCCTGAACATATCCCAGTCCGGGTGATCAAAACAATCTTGAAGCATGGATTCTGATTGGTCAGACCAGCGTTGAATAGACCTCAGACCAGGTACTTCCTGTTTGAATTTCTGCCTATATGAAGGGATGAGCAAAATAAAGTGAAGATCTGATTTGCCGAAGCGAGGACAATAATTTCCTCGTAGGTATCCCGGAAGTTGGAGTAGCAGTGGCCGAGTGTTTTAGCAGCGCGAGAACTACAGTACAGTCAATGTGTTGATAGAACTTCGGTAGCGTTTTCCTCAACTTTGCTTTGTTAAAATCCCCAGCTACAATATATGCGGCATCAGGATATGTGGTTTCCAGTTTGCACCAAGTCCAGTGGGCCATTGTGGTATCGGCTTGATGGGAATATACATGGCTGTGACTATAACCAAAGAGAATTCTCTTGGGAGGTAATACGGTCGGCATTTGATTGTGTGGTATTCTAGGTCGGGTGAACAAAGGACTTGAGTTCCTGTACATTATCACAATCACACCATGAGTAGTTAATCATGAAACATACACCCCCGCCTTTCTTCTCGGAGAATTCTTTATTCCTGTCTGCGCGATGTTCTGAGAACCCAGCTGGCTGTATGGACAGGGACAGTATATCCGGATAGAGCCATGATTCCGTGATGCAGAGTATGTTACAGTCCCTGATGTCTCTCTGGAAGGAGATCCTCGCCCTGAGCTCGTCTACTTTATTGTCCAAAGACTGAACATTAGCGAGTAATATATGCCTCCTGAGTCGGACTAGAAGTCCACTCCGAATACCTCTTCTTCTTTGGAGCAGCCTCTGGGATAACTTCAATTGCCCTGAGTGGTACAAACAAAGGGTCCAATTCGGGAAAGTCGTATTCCTGGTCAAAATGCTGGTGAGTTACCTCCGCTCTGATATCCAAAAGTTATTTCTGGCTGTATGTAATAACACAAACTTTCTGGGCTTTAATGTGAGAAATAAAACACAAAAAAACTAAATACTGCAAAGTTGCTAAGGAGCTAGAATTAGAGCTGCCATGTCTGTCGGCACCATCTAATTGATTGGAGAGAGAGGTGAGGCAACAATTACATGCACATCCCTTTTTCTCTCTTTGTGTGTGTGTGTGTGTGTGTGTGTGTGTGTGTGTGTGTGTGTGTGTGTGTGTGTGTGTGTGTGTGTGTGTGTGTGTATCAATGTGCCAACAGTCCACTGTACTCTGAAGTTATGAGACAGATACAGTAAGAAACAGGTTTCTGTTTATTGGTTTCAGAACCATTGAAGTGCTCATTATATTAGGTCTGCTATATAGGGGATTATTGTATTTGTTTAAAGCAGGGGTAGGCAACTAGATTCAAAAGTGGGACGATTTTTGTCGGAGCGGCTGGTTGGGGGGCCGGAACGTAATTATAATAATTTGTGCACTGCAAATTGACCACAACTAAGTCTAGAAAGGGATTGTATTTGAAAATAACAATAATTTCATACCTTATTTACATTGAGACACGATCACATATTACTTTTTTTATTTGTGGGAATACTTGGGAACTGATTCCCTGGTTTAACGCTACAGAGGGGGTTATTGTATTGGTGTACAGAAACCGGGAAGTACAGGAATATGGGTTTTAGATCTTGTAGAGGGACAGAGGGTTGGCCTGCGTCGGGGTTGGCACGGACAGAACTTGGCAGCGGAACCTAGTGTTGCTGTCGTGTCGGAGGTTGGCACGCTCAGCCTGTCTGGCAGGAAGGAAACCTGTCTAGGGTACTGTGTGGCCGGGGTAGAGGGGTAGAACCACAAATATTCTGAGGCTGAACCTGCTCTCTCACACAGTCACCTCCTATACAGTACAACTATTACGTCCGGATACAACCTCACCTCTGTAAGTTCAGGACTGACTAGGATGTAGTTCCAAAGTCACCTCTGAAAGGACAGAGGAATTGACAGATTACATTTTTTTTTGGCTTAACTTTTCACTCCGATTTTCTAATAGTTGTCACTCACTGACTGTATAGGTGGTGCAAATAACCACTCCCTCTCTTCCACTCCTCCCCTCGTCATCCCTCTCTCCTATCGTCTTTCAGGAAGTATAATATTCGTGTGGAGGACATCATGATCAGGGATGTGACCTACATCACCCTCAACTGCTGCTACAGAGACCTGCATGATGTACTGCTGGCTGGACACCTCAAGACCCTGGCCCTGCTCGAGTCCAGTGGTGAGACATGCACACACAGACTAGAGGTCGACCGATTAATCGGAATGGCCGATTAATTCGGGCCGATTTCAAGTTTTCATAACAATCGGAAATCGGTATTTTTGGACGCCGATTTGGCCGATTTTTTATTATTTTTTTTTACCTTCATTTAACTAGGCAAGTCAGTTAAGAACACATTCTTATTTTCAATGACGGCCTAGGAACAGTGGGTTAACTGCCTTGTTCAGGGGCAGAAAGACAGATTTTTACCTTGTCAGCTCGGGGATTCAATCTTGCAACCTTACAGTTAACTAGTCCAACCTCTAACCACCTGCTTTACATTGCAATCCACAAGGAGCCTGCCTGTTACGCGAATGCAGTAAGAAGTCAAGGTAAGTTGCTAGCTAGCATTAAACTTATCTTATAAAAAACAATCAATCAATCATAATCTCTAGTTAACTACACATGGTTGATGATATTACTAGTTTATCTAGCCTGTCCTGCGTTGCATATAATCGCTTAGGTACACGTTGCTCCAACCATAAACATCAATGCCTTTCTTAAAATCAATACACAAGTATATATTTGTAAACCTGCATATTTAGTTAATATTGCCTGCTAACATTAATTTCTTTTAACTAGGGAAAATGTGTCACTTCTCTTGCAAACAGAGTCAGGGTATATGCAGCAGTCTGGCTCGTTGCGAACTGTGAAGACTATTTCTTCCTAACAAAGACAGCCGACTTCGCCAAACAGGGGATGATTTAACAAAAGCGCATTTGTGAAAAAAGCACAATCGTTGCACGACTGTACCTAACCATAAACATCAATGCCTTTCTTAAAATCAATACACAGAAGTATATATTTTTAAACCTGCATATTTAGCTAAAAGAAATCCAGGTTAGCAGGCAATATTAACCAGGTAAAATTGTGTCATTTTGCGTTCATTGCACGCAGAGTCAGGGTATATGCAATAGTTTGGGCCTCCTGGCTCGTTGCGAACTAATTTTCCAGAATTTTACGTAATTATGACATAACATTGAAGGTTGTGCAATGTAACAGGAATATTTAGACTTAGGGATGCCACCCATTAGATAGAATACGGAACGGTTCCGTATTTCACTGACAGGAAAAACTTTTTGTTTTCGAGATGATAGTTTCCGGATTCGACCATATTAATGACCTAAGGCTCGTATTTCTGTGTGTTATTATGTTATAATTAAGTCTATGATTTGATAGAGCAGTCTGACTGAGCGATGGTAGGCAGCAGCAGGCTCGTAAGCGTTCATTCAAACAGCACTTTTGTGCGTTTGCCAGCAGCTCTTCGCAATGCATTGTGCTGTTTATGACTTCAAGCCTGTCAACTCCCAAGATTAGGCTGGTGTAACCGATGTGAAATGGCTAGCTAGTTAGCCGGGTGCGCGCTAATAGCGTTTCAAACGTCACTCGCTCTGTAGTTTTTCCCCTTGCTCTACATGGGTAACGCTGCTTCGACAGTGGCTGTTGTTGATGTGTTCCTGGTTCGAGCCCAGGTAGGAGCGAGGAGAGGGACGGAAGCTATACTGTTACACTGGCAATACTAAAGTGCCTATAAGAACATCCAATAGTCAAAGGTATATGAAATACAAATCGTATAGAGAGAAATAGTCCTATAATTCCTATATAGTGTGGCTCAGTTGGTAGAGCATGGTGTTTGCAACACCAGGGTTGTGGGTTCGATTCCCATGGGGGACCAGTACGGGGAAAAAAAATGTATGAAATGTATGTATTCACTACTGTAAGTCACTCTGGATAAGAGCGTCTGCTAAATGACAAAAATGTATAATAACTACAACCTAAAACTTCTTACCTGGGAATATTGAAGACTCATGTTAAAAGGAACCACCAGCTTTTATATGTTCTCATGTTCTGAGCAAGGAACTTAAACGTTAGCTTTCTTACATGGCACATATTGCACTTTTACTTTCTTCTCCAACACTTTGTTTTTGCATTATTTAAACCAAATTGAACATGTTTCATTATTTATTTGAGCCTAAATTGATTTTATTGATGTATTATATTAAGTTAAAATAAGTGTTCATTCAGTATTGTTGTAATTGTCATTATTACAAATAAATAAATAAAAAAATCGGCCGGCTTTAATCGGTATCGGCTTTTTTGGCCCTCCAATAATCGGTATCAGCATCGAAAAATCATAATCGGTCGACCTCTAACACAGATACCCACACACACACACACTCATACTTTACAGACGCAGACACACACACAAATTACAGACACTACAGGACATATTCAGTCAAATAAATACTCCCCCACACACATTCAAGTTATATATGATTATTCAGTATGCCAAGTCTGTTGTAATTGTGTAGCAATGCCAAAGCAATTAGCTGGGGCAATTATTTTAAACAAACAAACACACCCCCTCATGTACACACACACACACACACACACTCAGACGCCTGGCTGTTGTTAGTTACATAACTCACCATGCAGAAACATGTGTTAGGAGTCCCCTGCAGTCTGCACATTAAATACTGTTCTAGAAGACCTCTCTTTCTCCTCTCCTCCATCACATCTTCCCACTTTGTCCTCCCCCTCCTATCTCATTCTAATCTCCTGGCCCCTCTCTCTCCATTTCTCTTCTCTTCCATCATCCCTCTTCTTTTTATTCTCATCTGTCTCTTCTCTGCCTTTCATCCCATCATATCTGTCCTCTCTTCATCATCCCATTCCCTTCTTACTTGCACTCTCATCTCATATTTCTCTCCATCCATCTCTCCCTTGCTGCCCCTTACTTTCTCTGCTCTCTTTCTCTCTTCCCCTCCTTTTCTCTCCACCCTCATCACCCCTTCTCACTCCCCCTCCCTCCCTCTCTCTCTCTCTCTCTCTCTCTCTCTCTCTCTCCTCCACCCCTCAGAGTCGATGATCCTGCTGGGTTCTATTGAGCGTGCCCAGCTCCAAGCCCTCCTTTCCCTACAGCTGGGCCGGCCACGGAGGCTGGAGTACCTGAGAGACCGGGCTACTGCTGAGAAGAAGCGCCTGTCGATGGTCTCCCATCCGGGCAGCGAGGACGGCTCCCAGAGGGTTAACCAGGAGGTCCGGTTCCAGGTAAGTACAGTCTTGACAACCCACACCGAGCTATACGTTACACTCTTTGAGGTCAGTCATGTCTGGAGTCCCCAGTACCACACTAAGCTAACAGTACACACTATGAGGTCAGTCATGTCTGGAGTCCCCAGTACCACACTAAGCTAACAGTACACACTATGAGGTCAGTCATGTCTGTAGTCCCCAGTACCACACTAAGCTAACAGTACACACTATGAGGTCAGTCATGTCTGGAGTCCCCAGTACCACACCAAGCTAACAGTACACACTACGAGGTCAGTCATGTCTGGAGTCCCCAGTACCACACTAAGCTAACAGTACACACTATGAGGTCAGTCATGTCTGTAGTCCCCAGTACCACACTAAGCTAACAGTACACACTACGAGGTCAATCATGTCTGGAGTCCCCAGTACCACACTAAGCTAACAGTACACACTACGAGGTCAATCATGTCTGGAGTCCCCAGTACCACACTAAGCTAACAGTACACACTATGAGGTCAATCATGTCTGGAGTCCCCAGTACCACACTAAGCTAACAGTACACACTACGAGGTCAATCATGTCTGGAGTCCCCAGTACCACACTAAGCTAACAGTACACACTATGAGGTCAATCATGTCTGGAGTCCCCAGTACCACACTAAGCTAACAGTACACACTATGAGGTCAATCATGTCTGGAGTCCCCAGTACCACACTAAGCTAACAGTACACACTACGAGGTCAATCATGTCTGGAGTCCCCAGTACCACACTAAGCTAACAGTACACACTACGAGGTCAATCATGTCTGGAGTCCCCAGTACCACACTAAGCTAACAGTACACACTATGAGGTCAGTCATGTCTGTAGTCCCCAGTACCACACTAAGCTAACAGTACACACTATGAGGTCAATCATGTCTGGAGTCCCCAGTACCACACTAAGCTAACAGTACACACTACGAGGTCAATCATGTCTGGAGTCCCCAGTACCACACTAAGCTAACAGTACACACTATGAGGTCAGTCATGTCTGTAGTCCCCAGTACCACACCAAGCTAACAGTACACACTATGAGGTCAATCATGTCTGGAGTCCCCAGTACCACACCAAGCTAACAGTACACACTATGAGGTCAATCATGTCTGGAGTCCCCAGTACCACACTAAGCTAACAGTACACACTATGAGATCAATCATGTCTGGAGTCCCCAGTACCACACTAAGCTAACAGTACACACTACGAGGTCAATCATGTCTGGAGTCCCCAGTACCACACCAAGCTAACAGTACACACTATGAGGTCAATCATGTCTGGAGTCCCCAGTACCACACCAAGCTAACAGTACACACTATGAGGTCAATCATGTCTGGAGTCCCCAGTACCGTACCACACCAAGCTAACAGTACACACTATGAGGTCAATCATGTCTGGAGTCCCCAGTACCACACCAAGCTAACAGTACACACTATGAGGTCAATCATGTCTGGAGTCCCCAGTACCACACCAAGCTAACAGTACACACTATGAGGTCAATCATGTCTGGAGTCCCCAGTACCACACCAAGATAACAGTACACACTATGAGGTCAATCATGTCTGGAGTCCCCAGTACCACACCAAGCTAACAGTACACACTATGAGGTCAATCATGTCTGGAGTCCCCAGTACCACACCAAGCTAACAGTACACACTATGAGGTCAATCATGTCTGGAGTCCCCAGTACCACACCGAGCTAACAGTACACACTATGAGGTCAATCATGTCTGGAGTCCCCAGTACCACACCAAGCTAACAGTACACACTATGAGGTCAATCATGTCTGGAGTCCCCAGTACCACACCAAGCTAACAGTACACACTACGAGGTCAATCATGTCTGGAGTCCCCAGTACCACACTAAGCTAACAGTACACACTACGAGGTCAATCATGTCTGGAGTCCCCAGTACCACACTAAGCTAACAGTACACACTACGAGGTCAATCATGTCTGGAGTCCCCAGTACCACACCAAGCTAACAGTACACACTACGAGGTCAATCATGTCTGGAGTCCCCAGTACCACACTAAGCTAACAGTACACACTACGAGGTCAATCATGTCTGTAGTCCCCAGTACCACACCAAGCTAACAGTACACACTACGAGGTCAATCATGTCTGGAGTCCCCAGTACCACACTAAGCTAACAGTACACACTACGAGGTCAGTCATGTCTGTAGTCCCCAGTACCACACCAAGCTAACAGTACACACTATGAGGTCAATCATGTCTGGAGTCCCCAGTACCACACTAAGCTAACAGTACACACTACGAGGTCAATCATGTCTGGAGTCCCCAGTACCACACTAAGCTAACAGTACACACTATGAGGTCAATCATGTCTGGAGTCCCCAGTACCACACTAAGCTAACAGTACACACTACGAGGTCAGTCATGTCTGGAGTCCCCAGTACCACACCAAGCTAACAGTACACACTACGAGGTCAGTCATGTCTGGAGTCCCCAGTACCACACCAAGCTAACAGTACACACTACGAGGTCAGTCATGTCTGGAGTCCCCAGTACCGTACCACACCAAGCTAACAGTACACACTACGAGGTCAATCATGTCTGGAGTCCCCAGTACCACACTAAGCTAACAGTACACACTACGAGGTCAGTCATGTCTGTAGTCCCCAGTACCACACCAAGCTAACAGTACACACTATGAGGTCAATCATGTCTGGAGTCCCCAGTACCGTACCACACCAAGCTAACAGTACACACTACGAGGTCAGTCATGTCTGGAGTCCCCAGTACCGTACCACACCAAGCTAACAGTACACACTACGAGGTCAATCATGTCTGGAGTCCCCAGTACCACACTAAGCTAACAGTACACACTACGAGGTCAGTCATGTCTGTAGTCCCCAGTACCACACCAAGCTAACTGTACACACTACGAGGTCAATCATGTCTGGAGTCCCCAGTACCACACTAAGCTAACAGTACACACTACGAGGTCAGTCATGTCTGGAGTCCCCAGTACCACACCAAGCTAACAGTACACACTACGAGGTCAGTCATGTCTGGAGTCCCCAGTACCACACCAAGCTAACAGTACACACTACGAGGTCAGTGAAAGAAGGAGAGAGAGACCGACAGAGAGAGAAACAGAAGGAGAAAGAGTGGGCTCCTGAGTGGCTCAGTGGTCTAAGGAACTGCATGTCAGTGCAAGAAGCATGACTAGTCCCTGGTTCAAATCCAGGCTTTATCATAGGGTGGTGCACAATTGGCCCAGTGTTGTCTGGGTTTGGCTGGGGTAGGATGTCATTGTAAATAAGAATTTTTTCTTAAATGACTTGCCTTAAATAAATAAAAAATTAAGAGAGAGTGATAGGGAAGGAGAATTAGAGAGAAACATATGCTATTTGGCCCTAAATACAGAGTACCCAGTAGCAGAACAACTGACCACTGTGACCCAAACTTAAGAAAAGCTTTGACAATGTACAGACTCAGTGAGCATAGCCTTGCTATTGAGAAAGGCAGACCTGGCTGTCAAGAGAAGACAGGCTATGTGCACACTGCCCACAAAATGAGGTATAAACCTCCTGCCAAATGTATGACCATGTTAGAGATACATATTTCCCTCAGATTACACGGATCCACATTTGAAAACAAACCCAATTTTGATAAACTCCCATATCTACTGGGTGAAATACCACGGTGTGACATCACAGCAGCAAGATTTGTGACCTATTGCCACAACACAGTATGTAGACATTTGAAATGTCTTTATTCTTTTTGAACTTCTGTGAGTGAAATGTTTACTGTCCAATTTTATTGTTTATTTCACTTTTATTTATTATCTACTTCACTTGCTTTGGCAATGTTAAAATATTTTTCCCATGTCAATAAAGCCCTTGAATTGAATTGAATTGAACAGAGAGAGAGGGACCAACGGAGAGAGACAGTGACAAAGGAGAGAGAGAGGGACCGTGTGTGTGCGTGCATGGGGTTGTGCTTGTGTGTGTGTGTGTGTGTGTGTGTGTGTGTGTGTGTGTGTGTGTGTGTGTGTGTGTGTGTGTGTGTGTGTGTGTGTGTGTGTGTGTGTGTGTGTGTGTGAGCACTGGCAGACACAGCTGAAATTGGGGTTTTGTGGCTGCCAATGTCTAGCTTTATTCTGAGGACTAGCACTGCTGTATTCAGAATACTGATCTGGTTCCTCCTCCCTGCACCACTCCTGCACCCCGCCCCAGGCTAGTGGAGTGATACTCAGCCATTCACAGCAGGCCGGTGGGGGGGAAGAGAAGGAGAGGAAGGGAGGGGGTGGCGGGAAGAGGGGAAACAAGCGTTTATTT
Source organism: Salmo trutta (assembly GCF_901001165.1). Lineage (NCBI taxonomy): Eukaryota > Metazoa > Chordata > Actinopteri > Salmoniformes > Salmonidae > Salmo > Salmo trutta. The sequence continues at coordinate 29,730,868 of NC_042982.1, forward strand.
CAGCTTTTCCCTCCAGGACTTCCCTCCAGGACTTCCCCCCAGGACTTCCCCAGGACGCCAGGGTTTGGATATCCAACTATTCATCACACTCATTTAGCTCTCTCAGCGCTCTCACTCTCTCTGTTTCTCTCTCTGTTTCTCTCTCTGTTTCTCTCTCTGTTTCTCTCTCTGTTTCCCTCTCTGTTTCTCTCTCTGTCTAAAAACAAAAACATTAAATAAAAGCATTATACGTTTTAATTTTCTAAAGTTGGTGTGAGAGAGGTGGAAAAAGTATTGTTATCGATCAATAGTGACAAATGATAACTTAGATGGAAAGCTACTGAGGATGGTAGCTGACTCTATAGCCACTCCTATCTGTCATATCTTTAATCTGAGCCTAGAGGAAAGTCTTTGTCCTCAGGCCTGGAGGGAAGCCAAAGTCATTCCACTACCCAACAGTAGTAAAGTGGCCTTTACTGGTTCTAACAGCAGACCTATCAGCTTGCTGCCAGCTCTTGGCAAACTGTTGGATTTTTCTTTTGACCAAATACAATGCTATTTTTCTGTAAACAAATTAACATTAGACTTTCAGCATGCTTATAGCGAAGAGCACTCAACATGTACTGCACTGACACAAATGACTGATGATTGGTTGAAAGAAAGTGATAAGAAGATTGTGGGATCTGTACTGTTAGATTTCAGTGCAGCCTTTGATATTATTGACCATAACCTGTTGTTGAAAAAACATATGTGTTATGACTTTTCAACCTCTGCCATATTGTGGATTCAGAGCTATCTATCTAATAGAACTCTGAGGGTTTTTCTTTAATGGAAGCTTCTCTAATGTCAAACATGTCAAGTGTGGTGTTACCGCAGGGCAGCTCTAGACCCTCTACTCTTTTCTATTTTACCAATAACCTGCCACTGGCATTAAACAAAGCATGTGTGTCCATGTATGCTGATGATTCAACCCTGTAAGCGTCAGCAACCGCAGCTAATGAAGTCACTGGAACCCTTAACAAAGAGTTGCAGTCTGTTTTGGAATGGGTGGCCAGTAATAAACTGGTCCTGAACATCTCTAAAACTAAAAGCATTGTATTTGGTACAAATCATTTCCTAAGTTCTAGCTGAATCTGGTAATGAATGGTGTGGCTGTTGAACAAGTTGAGGAGACTAAATTACTTGGTGTTACCTTAGATTGTAAACTGTCATGGTCAAAACATATAGATTCAATGGTTGTAAAGATGGGGAGAGGTCTGTCCGGGATAACGAGATGCTCTGCTTTTTTGACACGACATTCCACAAAGCAAGTCCTACAGGCTCTAGTTTTATCTTATCTTGATTATTGTCCAGTCACATGGTCAAGTGCTGCTAAGAAATACTTAGTAAAGCTGCAGCTGGCCCAGAACAGAGCAGCATGTTGTGCTCTGTATTGTAATCCCAGCGCTAATATTAATACTATGCATGCCAGTCTCTCCTGGCTAAGCGTTTAGGAAAGACTGACTGTATCACTTCTTATTTTTATGAAAAAGATGAAGGTGTTGGAAATTCCAAATTGTTTGCATAGTCAACTGTCATACACATTTACCACAGCAGTTATGCCACCAGGGGTCTTTTCACAGTCCCCAGGTCCAGAACAAATTCAAGGAAACGTACAGTATTTGTCACGTCCTGACCAGTAAAGGGGTTATTTGTTATTGTAGTTTGGTCAGGACATGGAAGGGAGTGTTTGTTTTATGTGTTTCAGGGGTTTTTGGTTTATGTTCTATGTTAGTATATTTCTATGTTCGTTCTAGTTTTTCTATTTCTATGTTTAGTTTATTGGGTTGACTTTCAATTGGAGGCAGCTGTTCCTCGTTGCCTCTAATTGAAGGTCCTATTTAGTAGGGGTGTTTTTCTATGGGTTTTTGTGGGTAGTTGTTTCTGGTATAGTGTTGTGCCTTACAGGACTGTTAGCCACTTTGTCATTGTTTGTTATTTAGTTTATCTGTGTTCACGTTTTCTTCTCAATAAATAAGAAGATGAGTTTACACATTCCCGCTGCGCCTTGGTCCCATCAGTACGACGAACGTGACAGAACTACCCACCACCAACGGACCAAGCAGCGGAGGAAGGAGCAGCAGAGGGATTTGGAGTCATGGACATGGGAGGAAATTTTGGACGGGGCAGGACCTTGGCACCAGGCTGGGGAGTACCGGCGACCTAAGGAGGAGCTGGAGGCAGCCAAGGCGGAGCGGCGTCATTGCGAGGCATTATACGCGCAGATTGGCAAGTGTGAGAGGCAGCCCCAAGAAATGTTTTGGGGGGAGTGGCTAGGTCAGGTAATAGACCTAAGCCAACTCCCCGTGCTTATTATGGGGAGCAGCGGATCATGAGAGCGCCGGTCTATGCGGAAGTGCGCACGATCTCGCCCATGCCCAGTTCGCCCTGTGCCAGCACTCCGCTCGTGCAGGGCTACTGTTACCACCCAGCCAGGACGGGTGGTAACAAGACCTCCAGTGCTTGTTCATGGCCCGGTGTATCCAGTTCCTGCTCCTCGCACTAGCCTTGAGGTGCGTGTCTCCAGTCTGGCGCCTCCAAAGCCAGCACCACGCACCAGGCCTCTAGTGCGTCAGCCCAGTCCAGTACGTCCTGTTCCCGCTCCTCGCACTAGCCCTGGGGTGCATGTAAATAGTCTGGCGCCTCCAGAGCCAGCCCCACGCATCAGGCCTTCAGTGCGCAGTCCCCGTCCAGAGCTTCCGACGACAGTACCCCGTCTAGAGCTTCCGACGACAGTTCCCCGTCCAAAGCTTCCGACGACAGTTCCCCGTCCAGAGCTTCAGGCGACAGTTCCCCGTCCAGAGCTTCCGGCGACAGTTCCCCGTCCAGAGCTTCCAGCGATGTCCTACAGTCCGGAGCCTGCAGAGACTGTCCTACAGTCCGGAGCCTGCAGAGACGGCCCACAGTCCGGAACCGGCGCAGCCAGAGTTGCCCTACAGTCCGGAACCGGCGCAGCCAGAGTCGCCCTACAGACCCATGATTGCATGGAACTCTCTTCCATCTCATATAGTGCAAGTGAAAAGCAAACCTGGTTTCAAAAAACTAATAAAGCAACAGACCTCATGGCACAACGCCTCTCCCCCATGTGACCTACTTGTTGTGTGTATGTACTGGACTAACTGATAGATGCACACACACTACATGTTACTGTTTTTAAATGTATGTAAATTGTAAAGTCTTTTGTCTGTAATGTATTTTTTGTTATGTGTCAGAACCCAGTAAGACTAGCTGTCGCTTTTGGCGCCGGCTAATGGGGATCGTAATAAAATAAAAAATGATCTAATAAATCTCTATCCTCATCACCACTTTCTCCTACATCTTTTCAGCCCTGGTGTTTCCTCCTATCTATTGACTATTCTTCTCACTTTTTCATTCTGTCTCCTTCTTTAGCTCTTTCCATATTCTCACAATCTCATCTCATTCTCTCCCTCTCTTGCTTTTTCTATTCCTCCCTCCATCAGGCTGTGTGTGTGGGGGGGTTGTAATAGAGCTGGTGAGACAAGATAGAGAGCAACCAATGGAATGATGAGTCAGGAGGAGAGTGAAAGACAATCAAATACAAATTAGATATAAAGAGGGCTGGGGAAAGGCATGGGTGGAGAGAGGAGGAGGAGGAAGAGAGGGGGTGTGTGGGGGGGTGAAGCGCGTGTTGATGTCCAGAACAGCATGTGAGAATGTTAGGGAGTTTGCCTATAACTATACCTTGTTATTGGATCATTCTTAATTAGAACAGAGTGGAAAGAAACTCGCACTGTGGGACCATTTCTCCCAAACTAAACTACAGTGATGTGTGTGGAATGTGAAGAGGGGATGTAGGTACAACATGTACTGTACTATTGATTAAATATATTCAGAGTGTATAGTAATGTGTGTGTGTGTGTGTGTGTGTGTGTGTGTGTGTGTGTGTGTGTGTGTGTGTGTGTGTAGATCTCGACAGAGGAGTCTACCTTCAGTCCCACCCCTACCCCCTCTATGAAGCCACTGAAGCCGGCCCTGAAAAGACCCTCTGTGGTGGACCGCCCCACTGGGATACCCATACCCACAAGTAAGCTCACACACACACACCCTTAACCCCCTAGAGTTGATTGATGCATCGGTGCGTCAATCTAAGTAACATAATAACATAGTAACATAGTAACATCAAAATGTGTCAGTTTAAGCCGCATCTACGGTGAAAGGTGGCAGAGCTAGAGCAGTGAAATTCGGTCTTCTCATGAAAACATCTATAGCGTCTGAACAGTTTGACCTACAAACTATTATGACCACTCTATTGAAAGGGTAGACTCTCACGAACATGAGGGTGGTATCCGCTCTACGACCCCCACAAGTGTCAGGGGACTCGTCTGAATTCGTTACAGTTGATGTGCCAACTTCTGTTTGTAGCATGCAAACCGTTTGGGCTACAAACAAATGTGGAGAGGGGAGATTCTCACGAACATGATGGTGTTCTCCGTTTAGCTCTACAACCCCCACAAGTGTCACGGGACTCGTCTGAAGGTAACCGATACCGGTTGTAAAAAAATGATGGAAAGATTAAGGTAGTTTTGTGCCTACCCAAAAAAGGGGTTAAATATGTGTAAAAAAAAAAAATATATATATAGTACCAGTCAAAAGTTTGGACACACCTACTCGTTCGAGGGTTTTTCTTTATTTTTACTATTTTCTACATTGTAGAATAATAGTGAAGACATCAAAACTATGAAATAACACATATGGGATCATGTAGTAACCAAAAAAGTGTTAAACCAATCAAAATATATTTTATTTTTGAGATTCTTCAAAGTTGCCACCCTTTGCCTTGATGACAGCTTAACAAGCCATTTGTGTGTTTCTCTGAGCTATAGTAGTAAAGGCCAAATTCAGTATTTGATCAAATATTTTTATTTTATACCTAAAGGGGTCCTAAAATTCAAGATCAAATTGCTAGCTAAATGATCCATTGTATGACCACCCCCACCCCCACCCCCTCCGTCCCCCCGTACCCCCAATGACTTTTAAGAATTATTAAACAACTAAGTACTTTTTGATTTACTTTGAGCTGCTTCAATGGTCTCTCGCCTCTCTCTCTCTCTCAGGTCCACAGGACCACTCTAGCAGCACCTTAAAGAATCTCTTCTGTGTCAACCCCGAGACAGAAGGCCTGGAGGTGAGACACCTGTTTTAAAACACACACTTACACTCTTTCTATTCTCTCCTCCAAGCTCAGAATCTCCCAACTCTCTCCTACACATAACCCCTTCCTGCCCTGTCCTCCTCTCCACTCTCTCTGAGTAACACCTCCACACCGCCACTTGAGTTGGGAGACTCAAGTGTCTGTTTCTGAGAGTGGTGGGGTGAGCGTTTGCCCAGCGTTGCGGAGGCGTTGTGTTAATGTTGTTCTTGTCTTTGGCCACTGGAAGAACAAGAATGTCAACATCAACATAGAGGGCACTGCGACTCCTGAGTTTAGGAGGCCACCCAAGCGTGTCAGGATATCCGTCGTGGTAAGAACGCCGGGAATGCCTGCGGAATCTGCCCAGCAACTGGACATCCATCCAATCAACCAATCGCCATCCACTGCAGGGCTAATCCATGCCGATGGACTGTGATCTGTGCCATCGAGCCAAATGTGTTGAACGTCCTCCTCCCTGTCTGTGAACCATTACTGACCTCTGACCCCTAATCCTCTTCTTCTGATTGGCTGTTAGAATGCAAACTGAATGCAAACATTGTCAGAATGCAAACTGATTGGTCAAGAGGTCAGTAAGGGTCATGGAGAACTCGACCGCCCCTATAGCTATGACACCCTAAACCCCAAAAGACTACAAACCGTGTTTGTGGTCCAAACGTGGTCTTTCCTCAGTAAGGGTGGTATGGTTAAGTTGTGGTTAACTTAAGGGATGTGGCGGTTCAACCAAAGCATGCTGCTACGCTGTCCATCATCAGCCATGTCATTAGAGGCGTCCAATCAGTGACCTTCTACTGGTTTGTGGGTGGGGCCTGTAGCGCTACAGTCCACCCCTCCACAGAACCAAACCCCTCCCACATGTTCATCTGCTGTAGTTGTTCATACCATTTGTCATGAGGACACAAGTTATACTAGGGATAGAGGGAGGGGGGAGAGGTTTGGATTGGGATGGGAGCTGGGTGGGGTGGGGTGGGGAGAGGTTTGGATTGGGATGGGAGCGTGGTGGGGTGGGGTGGGGAGAGGTTTGGATTGGGATGGGAGCGGGGTGGGGTGGGGTGGGGTGGGGTGGGGTGGGGAGATGTTTGGATTGGGATGGGAGCGGGGTGGGGTGGGGTGGGGAGAGATTTGGATTGGGATGGGAGCGTGGTGGGGTGGGGAGAGGTTTGGATTGGGATGGGAGCGGGGTGGGGTGGGGTGGGGAGAGGTTTGGATTGGGATGGGAGTGGGATGGGGTGGGTGGGGGGAAGGGAGGTGGTATTACATGACATGCGTGTGGTCCTGTGTTGCTTAGTTGGTAAAACATGGTGCTTCCACCGCCAGGGTTGAGGGTTTGATTCCCGGGACCACCCATACGTAAAATGTATGCACGCATGACTAAGTCGATTTGGATAAAAGCGTCTGCTAAATGGCATATAGTATTAACAGAAATCAGAGATGTATCCTGTTGGTAAGACGAGCAGTTCTAGTCCTCCTGTTCAATGACCAAGCAATTACAAATACAACCACCAAGGAAACCATAAACCAAAATACTCTGTCCAATTACCAACGCTGCTACGCTTTAACAGTGATGCATGTCCATCAATGAAACAACTGCCCAATTCTGAAGGATTAAGAATGATGATTGCAACATTTAAAACATGATAAAATGTTGCATGTACCCCTCTGACAAAATATAAAATGCTAATTATTGTTTTATTCATAAATAGTCAAGAGAACAGTAATCTGGAAATGACATAGTGAAAGGTTTTAAAGTCATTAAACATTGATAGCCTAAACCTAATGGTACAATATTGATGCCCTGAATATTTTGGTGATGTAGAGACATTAGTAATTATAAAGCTTTGATGAGCTAATTAGGCACAACTACCCTCTAGGTGTGTATGTATGTGTGTGTTTATGCTGGGGTGTTTGTTAGTGTTCATTATAGTTATTAGTATTCAGAGGGAGTGTGTGGTTACTCAGAATCCATTTGGCCACAGAGGCCCTAAACATAAATATGAACAAACAAATGTATTAAAATATTTACCCAAGACTTCCGACTACACTACCGTACACCCCCGCATCTTAAAGAAATGAAGTCATTACTTCTGTTTCTCCCCCTGAGCTGTAGTTCACAGCCCCCTTCTCTCTCCAAATTACTCTAATTTCCCCTCTTTTTATCTACCCCTCTGTGTCACTATTTCTCTCTTTCTTACACTCCCCTTTTCATCCCTTCCCTTCCTGATCCTCCTTTTTTTCCCACCTCCTCCTCCTTCCCCCTCCGGTCTACCTTCTTTCCTGCCTTCCCTCTCTGTATCCAGTGTGAAATATTGATGCAGGGTAAATTACTTGAGTATTCCATCCCAGAGAAATGATCCTGGCCTTTCAGAGCTCAGTGTTTTCTCATTCTTTCTCTCTTTCCTCTTGACGAGAGTAGACCAGACAACACGTCACTGAGCGGTTTCATGCCTTATTAATGGACGTTGTGTTTGTCCAGATTTATTCTCCGCCTTTAGAATCACACTGGGAATGGCATTGTCAGCCAGTGTGTGTGTGTGTGTGTGTGTGTGTGTGTGTGTGTGTGTGTGTGTGTGTGTGTGTGTGTGTGTGTGTGTGTGTGTGTGTGTGTGTGTGTGTGTGTTTGTTATATTCTGGGCTGGCCCTGAATTGAAGCCTGTTGAGTAGATTGATGTGTGGATCACAGTGGACCAACACTGGGGTCAAGACACTAAGAGAAGGAGCAGAGGACTTCTATTAGATTAAGAGACAGACACACACAGATGCAGAAATAGACATCAATAGAGAGATCAAGATGAAGGAAGAGAGATGTCACCTGTTAAATCCACTTCAATCAGTGTAGATGAAGGGGAGGAGACAATTGAGATTTTTAAGTCTTGAGACAATTGAGACATAGATTGTGTATGTTTGCTATTCAGATAGTGAAGTCAAAAGATTGAAGTGCCTTTGAACGGGGTATGGTAGTAGGTGCCTGAAGCACCGGTTTGAATGTGTCAAGAACTGTAACGCTGCTGGGTTTTTCACGCTCAACAGTTTCCCATGTGTATCAAGAATGGTCCACCACCCAAAGGACATCCAGTGAACTTGACACAACTGTGGGAAGCATTGGAGTCCACATGGACCAGCAACATGGGCCAGCATCACCTGCTCTGTCTCTCTCCCAAAAACACTCACTTCCAACACATGCAGGTGGTAGCTGTTCTATATCAAACAACTACATCTCTGTATTATACTGATTATTTTACACACACACACACACACACACACACACACACACACACACACACACACACACACACACCTCTTTCATCTGTGCAGTGTCCTGGTTTTGGAGAGGTGTACAGGTTTGACAGTAGCACTTTTATTTGAATGTACCATATGTATCTACTTAGAAAGTAATGGTAGTAACCAATGTGTTGAATTCTGCTAAATGTGTACCAGAAAAGTACCCATTGACCTCATGAGAGTAAGTAGCAGGTAAAAACTGGTGGAAACGGGACTGTAAAATGCAGTGCTAGCGGACTGTCAGTCCATGTTGGTGTCAGTGTTGATGGTGTTGTCAACTCCAGACACATCTGGCTTCTGGTTGCATAATTCTACAGTAGGGAGGTCACCTTGACCAGCCGGGCCCCACAGCAACTGTTGCCAGGGTTACAGGTAGGTCAGCCACTGCAGGCGGGTGGATAAATGAGCTCAGGGCTCCCATCACCCCCTAGGGCCTGAGGCTGGGAGAGGGGTCAGGTGTGGAGGTAGACGGAGATAAATTAATAAACACACACACACACTTTTACACTAAAGTCACACATAAGCCCTATTCGCACGGGACTAGTATTACTATAGAACAGGGGTGTCAAACTCATTCCACGGAGGGCAGAGTGTCTGTTGGTTTTTTGTTTTTTCCTTTCAATTAAATCATCAAGTACGAGGGTGGAGAAAAAACCTACAAACACTCGCCCCCCGTGGAATGAGTTTGACACATGTGCTATAGAACATCGGTTATGTAATTACTACACCAGCATGTCCATTTTTCCACTAGAAATTTTCAGACGGGATACGTTTGGCCAAACTGCCCCTGTCATAATTTTTTTCCTCATTCAAAATTGACCGTTTTGACAGTAGCCTGGAGGCTCTTCTAGGCGTGAAGATATTTACAATGTCCAGGGATAGCCTAATATTGGCCTGATGGCCTTGAGTTATGATGTCCAGGGATAGCCTAATATTGGCCTGATGGCCTTCAGTTATGATGTCCAGGGATAGCCTAATATTGGCCTGATGGCCTTCAGTTATGATGTCCAGGGATAGACTAATATTGGCCTGATGACCTTCAGTTATGATGTCCAGGGATAGCCTAATATTGGCCTGATGGCCTTCAGTTCAGAGAAAGTCAAAATAATAATGCATATCAAGAACCATAATCTATGCAGACATTTAATTAACTGACATATTTGGCAATCATCGGCACAATATTGTCCACGTCATCTTTTAAAAGAGAAGTATGGCTCTAGGAAAGTTGATATGTGACAAAACGGATCATTAATCTGTATGCTACGTGCATAGCACTTTGTTTAAAGGATCAATTTGTTCCCATGTTCTAACCCAAACTGGGTGCAGCACCTGTTAAACTCTGTAATATCCCTCAAAACATAGGGATGACGATTCGCACGGGACAGGACCTGGGATTTTCCCGAAAAACAGTAGGTTTTAACAACATTTTTTATTTATTTAAGTAGGCAAGTCAGTTAAGAACAAATTCTTATTTACAATGACAGCCTACCCAAGCAACACTGAGCCAATTGTACATCTCCCTATGGGACTCCCAATCACAGCCAGATGTAATGCAGCCTGGATTTGAACCAGGTATTGCAGTGGTGGAGATGCAATGTCTTAGACCACTGCGCCACTCGGGAGCCCAATAATCTTCCTGCCAAACAAAAATGACTGACGTGGCAGATTCGGACGGGACGAAAATGATGGATGTGGTGATTTGTGCTTGTGCACTTAATTATATAACCTGAGCTCCCCCAGAAAACGTACCCTGTCCGAATTGGGCTCTACACACACCTTTTGACATTGACCCACACACACACACTAAAGTACCACTCAGCACTGTAGAACTCTCTCAGGTTTTCAGGCCCGCCCGGCATATATCCAAACTGTGGCCATCATCACTCCATGGTCAAATCCTTTAGTGCCAATCATCCCATCTGTACTTTGAGACCTTGTGAAAAGCACTGTTTATGAATGCAACCCATTATTATCCTCATCTGTTTCAAGTACGTTTTCAACCCACACCATGGCCATCTGTGTAGTTATTCATTTAGTCTCTCTTGTCACATCTCTCCATCCACCTTTTCATTTTGTAACTGTGTTCAGTTTGACCGCTATGTGGCCACGACATGGACAAGTGTTTTCTTTGTGGTATGAGTGTACTGTGTGTCATTGGTTTTGTATTTTAAGTTATTTACTGTAATTTAGACGTTGTACATGTCTGTAGCGCTTGTGTGCGGCAGTGCGTACAAGTATTTTTTGGTGTGTGTTTGCAGTGGAAGTGTGTTGATCTGTTTCCTGTCCCTCTCCTCTCAGGATGACTTGGATGTGGATGATGACATGACCATCAGAGAGGTGAGACCGTACAACACTTTCTCTCACTCTTTCTCCCTTTTCTCTCAGGATGTGTCAATGCTGTCTATGTCTATGCTACGGTGTATTGATTGGTTATCAGGGGAATAATATGTCACTGTGTATGAAGAGCTTTATCAAAGCTGGAAACTAGATGGGCATCTATTATCTCTGCACCAGAGACCACAGCCAGGCACTGTTTGGCCAAATGAAACAGGCAACAACCTCTAAGGTCGATGTCCGCGCCCCAGTGGACATCTAATTAGTATAATACAAAAATCCCAATTAAAAAATGGTCAGTTTAAGCTAGAGAGATCCGGGTTTTTTTTGCATTGGATGTGTCTCAATCCACTGCATTCGCCTATGTCGCACTTCCGCATCAGCGGTGAAAGGTGACAGAGCTAGAGCGGTGTTTGTCAGACCATGAGACATCTGTGATGAAAGCTGACAGAGCAAGAGAGCGGTGTTTGTCAGACCATGAGACATCCCGAAAATTGGTCTTCTCACATAATTGTCTGTAGCATCCGAACGATATGACCCCTCTATGGAAAGAGGAGACTCTACGACCACCACAAGCGTCTTGGGACTCGTCGGAAGTCGGTACAGCCGATCTGCCAACTTCTGTCTGTAGTGTCCGAACAGTTTGGGCTACACACTAATACCCCTCTGTGGAAAGGTGAGACTTTCACGAACATGTACATGTTGTTTTGCTCTTGGACGCCCACAGGGCTCACACGACTTGTGTGAAGGTCCCCCAGTACCAGTTGAAAAACCTTATGGAAGTATATATGGAGACTCTTCAGTGCCAAAAATAAGGGGTTAAATACATATTAATAATAAATTGTTTCCTGATCTTTCTTATATCTATAGATATAGGACGGACACTTCAGAACAATTTATTGGGGAGGGACTCTGGAATGCATTTCAATTAACAGGTGTGCCTTCTTAAAAGTTCATTTGTGGAATTTCTTTCCTTCTTAATGCATTTCAGCCAATCAGTTGTGTTGTGACACTGTAGGGGGGGTATACAGAAGATAGCCCTACTTGGTAAAAACCAAGTCCATATTATGGAAAGAACAGCTCAAATAAGCAAAGAGAAACAACAGTCCATCATTACTTTAAGACGTGAAGGTCAGTCAACACGGAAAATTTCAAGAACTTTGAAAGTTTCTTCAAGTGCAGTCACAAAAACCATCAAGCGCTATGATGAAACTGGCTCTCATGAGGACCGCCACAGGAAAGGAAGACCCAGAGTTACCTATGCTGCAGAGGATAAGTTCATCAGAGTTACCAGCCTCAGAAATTGCAGGCCAAATAAATGCTTCACAGAGTTCAAGTAACAGACACATCTCAACATCAGCTGTTCACAGGAGACTGTGTGTATCAGGCCTTCATTGTCAAATATCTGCAAAGAAACCACTACTAAAGGACTATAAGAAGAAGAGACTTGCTTGGGCCAAGCAATACGAGCAATGGACATTAGACCGGCGGAAATTTGTCCTTTGGTCTAGAGTCCAAATTGGAGATTTTTGGTTCCAATCGCTGTGTCTTTGTGAGACGCGGTGTGGGTGAACGGATGATCTCTGCATGTGTATTTCCCACCGTAAAGCATGGAGGAGGAGGAGGTGTTATAGTGTGGGGTTTCTTTGCTGGTGACACTGTCTGTGATTTGTTTAGAATTCAAAGAACAACCAGCATGGCTACCACAGCATTCTCAAGCGATATGCCATCCCATCTGGTTTGGGCTTAGTGGGACTAGCATTTATTTTTTAACATGACAGTGACCCAACACACCTCCAGCCTGTGTAAGGGCTATTTTACCAAGAAGAAGAGTGATGGAGTGCTGCATCAAATGACCTGGCCTCCACAACCCCCCAACCAAATTGAGATGGTTTGGGATGAGTCAGACCACAGAGTGAAGGAAAAGCATCCAACAAGTGCTCAGCATGTGTGGGAACTCCTTCAAGACTGTTGGAAAAGCATTCCGCATGAAGCTGGTTGTCACGTTCTTCAAAAGGATGGGACCAAAGCGCAGCGTGTGTATAGTTCCACATATTTTATTTTAATGTGAAGAATAACAAAACAACAAAGACCAAAATGAACATGCCGTTCATAGCACACAATGCACTAAACAAAACAATATCCCACAAAACACAGGTGGATTTAAGGCTACCTAAATATGATCCCCAATTAGAGGCAACGATTACCAGCTGCCTCTAATTGGGAACCATACAACTCACCAACATAGAAATACAATGACTAGAACACCCCCCTAGTCACACTCTGACCTAAACACCATAGAGAACCAAGGGCTCTCTATAGTCAGGGCGTGACACTGGTTGAGAGAATGCCAAGAGTGTGCAAAGCTGTCATCAAGGAAAAGGGTGGCTATTAGAAGATATTCCATAAAAAATGTGCCATTTCCAGCTACAATACTCATTTACAACATTAACAATGTCTACACTGTATTTCTGATCAATTTGATGTTATTTTAATGAACAAAAATGTGCTTTTCTTTCAAAAACAAGGACATTTCTAAGTGACACCAAACTTTTGAACAGTAGTGTATTTTGATTTGTTTAACACTTTTTTGGTTACTACATGATTCCATATGTGTTATTTCATAGTTTTGATGTCTTCACTATTATTCTACAATGTAGAAAATAGTAAAAATAAAGAAAAAAACTTTCGACCGGTAGTGTGTATATATATATATATATATATATATATATATATATATATATATATATATATACTGTCTAATGAATGGGGTAGGATAGGGATTGAGATTAGTGTTGGGGTTTGCAAAGTGATTTGGTTGCTATTAGGATCATTTGGATTTTAGATTAAAGCTAAAATGCTTGGTGGTACCTCAATTTACATAGTCTGAAAGGTTTCCACTGATAAGCGCTTGAACTGTTTTATTCTCACCTTTGTTCTGAACATTATTCCATAATTTATTATTTCAGCTGATACCATGCTTATTATGCATATCACTCTCATATTTGCTAGGCTATTAGCATTTACATTTGATGAAGCCCATATTGTTAACAATCATTGGAGTTTAAGGCATTAAAAAGGAATGTTTTTATCTTCTGAAATATGAATGAATCCCTTACTGAATTAAAGATAAAAGCCATATCCGTTCTTTTATCACCATGGATGTAAAGACCATTTAAGCATTCTATGTGTCTACGAGGGTTTGAGTACTTCCATAATGTTTCTCTCCACTCTCCTCTTCATTGGGTTTGCAGATTGCAGAGTGGGAGGAGAACCAGCTTGACGAGCAGGTGAACTTTGACAACTGCAAGATCGACCCTGCCCCCTTCCAACTGGTGGAGCGCACCTCACTACATAAGGTCTGTCTGTCTGTCTGTTAATTATGCTGCTCAGTACAACCCCCTTTTGACTAAATAGCTCCAGGATTAATATTGTAAAATGAGTATTGTAGATGGATAGTCCTGTGTTAATTCTATTATAACCACTGCATTGCAAGCGCACACGCGCACACACACAAGCACACACATACACAGGGGAGGCTTTTGAGCAGTGGTGATTTAGTTTTCCTACTGCGACACACACTCACATACACACAAACACACTCACATGCACACTACAGAGCGTTTTTACACACACACACACTCAATCTCATTTGCCTGGCAGGCCTAATGTCCTCCATTCGTAATGCCCCACCCCCTCTTTTCCTCTCTTCTCCCATACTCACCTCCCTGCTCTGTGTGCCTGCTGTTTAAACATTTAAGAGTGTGATTCTGCACCAATCCATCAAGCTCTCCCCTCTCTCAACCTTCCTCACCGCACACTGCCAACACCCAATACCACATACAGTCTCCCTCCACATATTAGTGTGTGCATGTGCGCATGCTCTAGAGCTGGAACGCTAAACCGAAACCGACCATCTCGATCACTTATCGCAGGCATTTTGCTGTCGTTCATTACGATAAGTAGCCTATACTAGACAAATGTGAAGTTTGAAATGAAATAAGTATGCTAATATGGGTGATTGTCAATGGGATAATTAATGGTAGTACAACCATCAAACTAGTCAGTGGTATAAAGTACTTAAGTCGTTTTTTGAGGTATCTGTACTTTACTTTACTAATTTATATTTTTGACAACTTTTACATTCAACTGTGGTGCATGTTCTTATAAACCCTTCTTTCTATTTAGCGTTATTGCATCAATTCAGATTTTGTCCTGTGTGTGTGTGTGTGTGTGTGTGTGTGTGTCTTATGGAAACTTGTGTTTGTTCTCTTGTGTCTGTCAGTCTGGGTGATGTGTATTCCATGCTACTGTATGTTTGTGTTGTTTGTTTCCTGGTACATTGTAATGGAAAACTCCCATTGCATTAAATATTTAAATGACAATAAGGTAGTTATATTCCCTGTGATTTGGGTTTAGGCTCAAGCTGCTGTCTGTGTGGTTCACTTGACGTTCTAGCAGTTTATAGTATCAGTAGGGATGTTGTACCTTTCACAACAATTTAGCTCAGTGGTGCTCAAACACCTGATTACACTAATCAAGGTGATTCCTTTTGATTACTTGCTGATTACTTCATTAGTTGAATGAGGAAGGAGCCTGCACACCATGCAGCTCTCCAATGACCACTGAGCTGACTGTTGTAATGCACTAACTGCTGTTGTTTAACAGCTGCTCAAAGATTTTCACAGGAGGCTATGTCTCTAAAGGAATGTCAAAATGGAATCTATGGTTGGTTGTGTTCGAGCAGTTTAAGGTGTTTGTTCCAAGTGTTCTAAGTGTTGATTCTAACAGTTTTAGCTGTTGGTTCTGAGTGTTCTAAATATTGTTTCTAAGTGTTGTAGCAGTTGGTTCTAAGTGTGTTGTTCTCTTGTCCCCAGACCCACACAATCTTCTCTCTGCTTGGGTTGGACCATGCCTATGTCACCAGCATCGGACGACTCATTGGAGTGGTGTCCCTCAAAGAGGTGAGTGACACTGATCACCTGGAGTTGACCACATCAACAAGACACTGTCCCATCATCATCATCACTTACAGCATCATGACATGATCATCATCATCTTCCTCACTGTCACAATCATCTGCATAACGTAACATTATGACTATAACTACTGTTCCCTGAAGGAGGGGTGGTGTCCCACTCTTGAGACTTCGGTTGAAGGAACTAAAATCAGGCCTGACAAGGCCAATGAAATCCGCGCCTCGCTGGTGATAAGTGTGAGGCTCGGATTCATTCCTTCAATTTAATACCGCTCGTCACCGACCCCAGGAACGTGTGGGGCCAAACAGGTGTTGTACCTTGTTTTCCTCCTTCAGGGAACAGTAGTTATAGTGATAACCAATGTTCCCTCAAATTTTTGGGGTCACTGAGCAAATTTTAGGTCTTGTGAACGGAAACTTGAACATTGTGAGAATTTTGTGCATCTTCCGGTGCACATTTACAGTGAACACTGAGGCTGTACCCTTACAGCTTTAGACAGTAGCCAATAAGATATTGTGGCTATTTGAGCATAGTGTAGGCCTACCAACAAAACCAATAGAGCAAATCACATAGCATTATCACATGGAAATAGCTTTTGATTTCTATGATATAGCCTACAGTAGCCTATATGTGGTGTTCAATGCAGACCTACATTGCATGAGACTTCTAAAAACGTTTTTACATTATGAAGGGCTTGACATTAATTCATTATTTTTTACTTGGCCTGTAACACCATGGACCAAATAGGTGACTGTAAATGTCATTGTATTGTGTTGTATGATGCAAAAAAAAAACACTTTACAAAAAACAATGAATTATTATTACCATACAGATAATTATTATTACCTTACTTTAAAACCTGTTGAGGACAGGCGTTCCGCTAGCGGAACATCCAATGGAACAGCAGGGCGCGAAATACAAAACATCAAAAATCTAATAATTTCAATTTCTCAAACATATGACTATTTTACACCATTTTAAAGATACACTTCTCCTTAATGTAACCACATTGTCCGATTTCAAAAAGGCTTTACAGCGAAAGCAAAACATTAGATTATGTTAGGAGAGTACATAGACAAAAATAACCACACAGCCATTTTCCAAGCAAGGAGATATGTCACAAAAACCCAAAACACAGCTAAATGAAGCACTAACCTTTGACGATCTTCATCAGATGACACTCCTAGGACATCATGTTACACAATACATGTATGTTTTATTTGTTAAAGTTCATATTTATATCCAAAAACAGCATTTTACATTGGCGCGTGATGTTCAGAAAATGTATTCCCACCAAAACTGCCGGTGAATGTGCACATCAATTTACAAAAATGCTCATCATAAACATTGACAAAATACATAACAATTATTTTAAGAATTATAGATACAGTACTCCTTTATGCAACCGCTGTGTCAGATTTTAAAATAGCTTTTCGGCGAAAGCACATATTTCAATATTCTGAGTACATAGCTCGCCATCAAAGCAAGCTATACAGACACCCGCCATGTTCTGGGGTCACCTAAGCTCAGAATTAGTATTATAAATATTCTCTTACCTTTGCTGATCTTCGTCAGAATGCACTCCCAGGACTGCTACTATTTATGTCCAAATACCTCCGTTTTGTTCGTGCGTTCAGGTCACTATCCAAAGGCATAACGCGCGAGCGCAATTCGAGACACAAAAAGTCCAAATGTTCCATTACCGTTCTTAGAAGCATGTCAAACATTGTTAAATTGCGATAATATTCCAACCGGACAATAGCGTATTCAATCAAGAAGAAAAAGAAGGAAGGGCGCGGTCGCAGGACCGAGCATCTTCAATCCCTTGGTCCTCAGGCAGTCCACTCATTGACTGAGCTCCTTTTCTCTGCCCAGTTACAGGAGACGGATGAAAAAACTTTCTGAAGGCTTTTGACAGCCAATTGAAGCCTTAGGAAGTGCCACGTGACCCCACAGACACTGTAGTTTTGATAGAAGAACTACAATTATCAGATTTTCCACTTCCTGGTTGGATTTTTCTCAGGTTTTTGCCTGCCATATGAGTTCTGTTATACTCACAGACATCATTCAAACAGTTTTAGAAACTGAAACTTCAGAGTGTTTTCTATCCAAATCTACTAATACTATGCATATTCTAGTTATTCTAGTAGTAACCAGTTTAATTTGGGTACGTTTTTTATCCGGCCGTGAAAATACTGCCCCCTACACCTTAACAGGTTTAACCCCTCTGCCTATTGGCTTATTTGCATATTCAAGCCTGTCTCTAAATACAACACTGCCCCTTTAGTTAAGACGTAAGCTTTATACCTGACTGTTTTTTTAAAGACAGCATGAAATGTGCTCTTGTGGGAAGCAGTAATTCCCCATTGCTGATCTATAAAACTTGTCCAATAACTCGCTAACTAGCAAAGAATGTCAACAAATGCGCACCCGCGCGGCTCTGATATGAACAGAAAAGTGCATTCACTCGCGGGGGATAGAAAGTCTGCTAGTGGGCTACCGCTGCCAAAATAATTCTACTCCGTTGCGGTCTGTCTCTGCCTACAACAAAATCACAGACTCAATCTTGCAGAGTTAGATTTGTTTTGGTTTGTTGCGTTGAAAAGGGGCTGATATAATGTTGATTTGATCACAGAAAAACTATCTATATAGTGCAAACTCAGTGAAGTTCAATCTCTTGAGTCTCTGCGCGACATGGCATTTATGCTACGCAGCAGTCCTTGCAGGAAGTGCGCAGCCGCTCATGCCCGCAGTTTTGAGGGACCACTTTCAGTCAGTCAACTTCGGAACAACATACTGTGGAGAAATGGAATCCAGCCCCATCCGACCACAACGGATTTCATTGGCCTTCTCAGCCGTGATTTTAGTTACTTCAACCGAGGTCATGAGAGTGCAACTCCCCCCATAGTACACCACAAAAGTATGTGGACACCGGCTCGTCAACATCTCATTCCAAAATCACGGGCATTAATAAGGAGTTGGTCCCCCCAATCCAGCCTCCACTCAATTATTTAATTGTAGCCTTTATTTAAATAGGCAATGACAGCCTACTTGGGAACAGTGGGTTAACTAGCTTGTTCAGGGGCCAAAAGACAGATTTTTACCTTGTCAGCTCAGGGATTCAATCCAGCAACCTTTCGGTTACTGGTCCAATGCTCTAACCACTAGGCTACCTGCCGCCACACTCTTCTGGGAAGGCTTTCCACTAGATGTTGGAACATTGCTGCGGGCACTTTCTGCCATTCAGCCGCGAGCATTAGTGAGGTTGGGCACTGATGTTGGGTGATTCTGTATGGATCTCGCCTTGTGCATGGGGGCATTGTCATGCTGAAACAGGAAAGGACCTTCCCCAAACTGTTGCCACGAAGTTGGAAGCACAGAATTGTCTTGAATGTCATTGTACGCTGTAGCGTTAAGATTTCCCTTCACTGGAACTAAGCTGCCTAACCTGAACCATGAACTACAGCCCCAGACCATTATTGCTCCTCAACCAAACTTTGCAGAAGGCACTATGCATCCGGGCAGGTAGCGTTCTCCTGGCATCCGCCAAACCCAGATTCGACCATCAAACTGCCAGATGGTGAAACGTGATTCATCACTCCAGAGAATGTGTTTCCACTGCTCCAGAGTCCAATGGTGGAGAGCTTTACACCACTCCAGCCGACGCTTGGCATTGCGCATGCTGATCTTAGGCTTGTGTGCGGCTGCTCGGCCATGAAAACCCATTTCATGAAGCTCCCGACGAACAGTTCTTGTGCTGCCATTGCTTCCAGAGGCAGTTTGGAACTCAGTAGTGAGTGTTGCAACTGAGGGCAGACGATTTTTACGCGCTTCAACAGTCACGTTCTGTGAGTTAGTGTCCTACCACTTTGCTGCTGAGCCATTGTTGCTCCTATACGTTTCCACTTCACAATAACAGCACTTACAGTTGACCGGGGCAGCTCTAGCGGGGCAGAAATTTGACGGACTGACTTGTTGGAAAGGTGGAATCCTATGACGGTGCCACATTGAAAGTCAATGGAGATTGCATGGCTGTGTGCTGGGTTTTATACACCTGTCAGCAACGGATGTGGCTGAAATAGTTGAATCCACTAATTTGAAGGGATGTCCACATACTTTTGGCCATGTAGTGTATGTTGTACCGAAGTTGACTGACTGAAAGGGAACTGTCACCACCATCACACACACAGTCCGCATTAATGAGCTCGGCTCTTTCCGGACATTCAATTGGTGACAGACAGCGAGACAAATGACTGGTTAATGTTCCTTGCAGTCTCTCTTCTGTCTGCCTCTTGTTCTTTCTCTCTCGCTCTCACTCTCTCGCTCCCTTCACAAACAAAACAGAAAGAAGCACTCTGTCTTTGTGAATTGGCTGTAAAACGGGAGAATGTTGCTAAGCACAGTGTTGTTCCACTGGCTGACATTTAGGCCTTTTATTTGGTATTAGACAAGCAGACAAAAACAGCAGTGAGATGAGCCTCGCCTCCCCTCATCTCCTCCCCTCGCCTCAACTCTCCTCGCCTCTTGTCTCTGTCACACAGTATTACTGCATTCAGCTCTCCTTATGCCTCCTAATAACTGGATACACAGGGAGGGTGTGTGTGCAGCCTGTGTCTCTGTTTAGAAACAGCTGTTTCCAAGACATCTGTCATTGTTGGGGAAGGAGAGGGATGGAGTATATGACATGATGTCTGATCAGGGCTATTGTTTGGTCAAATAAATGTTGAGTTTCATAACCATAAAATGTGTCCGCCTTTACTTTATTATAGGCTTGGGCAGTAACCTGATTGTCATTCCGACCTTGTGCCATACCGGGATATTCTGTAATACCCCACTGAGCCTTTGTAATCCGAAGGTTAGCAATGCTAACAAGTACATGTCAAATCCAACAGAGAACGCTAACGAGCGCATTGCGAAAATGTATAGTCTCTGAACTAAAGTATTTGCAGGACAGACCACCTAGTTCATAAAGTTATACAAGTAACAAAAAAATGCTATTTACATTTTGCTGCACGCACAAAACAAATATTAGACCGCAAGGCTCTTGATCCAGGAGGGGATTCTCTGCTGTTACCAAGAGAAGCTTGATTATGGAAGAAGCTCACTACATAGCTAGATAGCTAACTAGCTACTTAGTTTGCAAACCAAATGCACACGCAGAGCATTTAACACATTTTAGACAGTTAACTTAATGGTTCTAAGATATCTAGCTGTGAATTCCATACTGTACTAGATTGTACAGTACATCTCCTTTGTACAAGACAAAGGAGATGATTGTGGACTACACTTCCTTAACACTGTCGCTGTACAAGGCTGTAATGGAGCAGGTTGAGAGCTTCAAGTTCCTTGGCGTCCACATCACCAACAAACTAACATGGTCCAAGCACACCAAGACAGTTGTGAAGTGGGCACAACAAAACCTATTCCCCCTCAGGAGACTGAAAAGATTTGGCATGGGTCCTCAGATCATCAAAAGGTTCTACAGCTGCATCATCGAGAGCTTCCTGACGGGTTGCATCACTGGCTGGTATGGTAACTGCTCGGCCTGCGAGGCACTACAGAGGGTTGTGCATGAGACCCAGTACATCACCGGGGCCAAGCTTCCTGCCATCCAGGACCTCTATACCAGGTGGTGTCAGAGGAAGGCCCTAAAAATGTTCAAAGACTCCAGCCACCCTAGTCATAGACTGTTCTCTCTGTTACCGCACGGCAAGCGGTACCGGAGCGCCAAGTTTAGGCCCCAAAGGCTTCTAAACAGCTTCTACCCCCAAGCTATAAGACTCCTGAACATCTAATCAAATGGCTACCCAGACTATTTGCATTGCCCCCCCCCCAGACTATTTGCATTGCCCCCCCACCCCTCTTCTACTCTGCTGCTACTCTCTGTTATTATTTATGCATAGTCACTTTAATAACTCTACCTACATGTACATATTACCTAAATTACCTCGACTAACCGGTGCCCCCACACATTGACTCTGTATCGGTACCCCCTGTATATAGCCTCGCTACTGTTATTTACTGCTGCTCTTTATTCTTTTAGGTATTTTTCTTAAAACTGCATTGTTGCTTAAGGGCTTGTAAGTAAGCATTTCACTGTCAGGTCTACACCTGTTGTATTCAGCATTTCACTGTCAGGTCTACACCTGTTGTATTCAGCATTTCACTGTCAGGTCTACACCTGTTGTATTCAGCATTTCACTGTCAGGTCTACACCTGTTGTATTCAGCATTTCACTGTCAGGTCTACACCTGTTGTATTCAGCATTTCACTGTCAGGTCTACACCTGTTGTATTCAGCATTTCACTGTCAGGTCAACACCTGTTGTATTCAGCATTTCACTGTCAGGTCTACACCTGTTGTATTCAGCATTTCACTGTCAGGTCTACACCTGTTGTATTCAGCATTTCACTGTCAGGTCTACACCTGTTGTATTCAGCATTTCACTGTCAGGTCTACACCTGTTGTATTCAGCATTTCACTGTAAGGTCTACTACACCTGTTGTATTCAGCATTTCACTGTCAGGTCTACACCTGTTGTATTCAGCATTTCACTGTCAGGTCTACACCTGTTGTATTCAGCATTTCACTGTCAGGTCTACACCTGTTGTATTCAGCATTTCACTGTCAGGTCTACACCTGTTGTATTCAGCATTTCACTGTCAGGTCAACACCTGTTGTATTCAGCATTTCACTGTCAGGTCTACACCTGTTGTATTCAGCATTTCACTGTCAGGTCTACACCTGTTGTATTCAGCATTTCACTGTCAGGTCTACACCTGTTGTATTCAGCATTTCACTGTCAGGTCAACACCTGTTGTATTCAGCATTTCACTGTCAGGTCTACACCTGTTGTATTCAGCATTTCACTGTCAGGTCTACACCTGTTGTATTCAGCATTTCACTGTCAGGTCTACACCTGTTGTATTCAGCATTTCACTGTCAGGTCTACACCTGTTGTATTCAGCATTTCACTGTCAGGTCTACACCTGTTGTATTCAGCATTTCACTGTCAGGTCACCACCTGTTGTATTCAGCATTTCACTGTCAGGTCTACACCTGTTGTATTCAGCATTTCACTGTCAGGTCTACACCTGTTGTATTCAGCATTTCACTGTCAGGTCTACACCTGTTGTATTCAGCATTTCACTGTCAGGTCAACACCTGTTGTATTCAGCATTTCACTGTCAGGTCTACACCTGTTGTATTCAGCATTTCACTGTCAGGTCTACACCTGTTGTATTCAGCATTTCACTGTCAGGTCTACACCTGTTGTATTCAGCATTTCACTGTCAGGTCTACACCTGTTGTATTCAGCATTTCACTGTCAGGTCTACACCTGTTGTATTCAGCATTTCACTGTCAGGTCTA
The DNA here is from genome assembly GCF_901001165.1 of Salmo trutta. Classification (NCBI taxonomy): domain Eukaryota; kingdom Metazoa; phylum Chordata; class Actinopteri; order Salmoniformes; family Salmonidae; genus Salmo; species Salmo trutta. The sequence goes on from NC_042982.1 coordinate 29,754,019, forward strand.
CACCTGTTGTATTCAGCATTTCACTGTCAGGTCTACACCTGTTGTATTCAGCATTTCACTGTCAGGTCTACACCTGTTGTATTCAGCATTTCACTGTCAGGTCTACACCTGTTGTATTCAGCATTTCACTGTCAGGTCTACACCTGTTGTATTCAGCATTTCACTGTCAGGTCTACACCTGTTGTATTCAGCATTTCACTGTCAGGTCTACACCTGTTGTATTCAGCATTTCACTGTCAGGTCTACACCTGTTGTATTCAGCATTTCACTGTCAGGTCTACACCTGTTGTATTCAGCATTTCACTGTCAGGTCTACACCTGTTGTATTCAGCATTTCACTGTCAGGTCTACACCTGTTGTATTCAGCATTTCACTGTCAGGTCTACACCTGTTGTATTCAGCATTTCACTGTCAGGTCTACACCTGTTGTATTCAGCATTTCACTGTCAGGTCTACACCTGTTGTATTCAGCATTTCACTGTCAGGTCTACACCTGTTGTATTCAGCATTTCACTGTCAGGTCTACACCTGTTGTATTCAGCATTTCACTGTCAGGTCTACACCTGTTGTATTCAGCATTTCACTGTCAGGTCTACACCTGTTGTATTCAGCATTTCACTGTCAGGTCAACACCTGTTGTATTCAGCATTTCACTGTCAGGTCAACACCTGTTGTATTAAGCATTTCACTGTCAGGTCTACACCTGTTGTATTCAGCATTTCACTGTCAGGTCTACACCTGTTGTATTCAGCATTTCACTGTCAGGTCTACACCTGTTGTATTCAGCATTTCACTGTCAGGTCAACACCTGTTGTATTCAGCATTTCACTGTCAGGTCTACACCTGTTGTATTCAGCATTTCACTGTCAGGTCTACACCTGTTGTATTCAGCATTTCACTGTCAGGTCTACACCTGTTGTATTCAGCATTTCACTGTCAGGTCTACACCTGTTGTATTCAGCATTTCACTGTCAGGTCTACACCTGTTGTATTCAGCATTTCACTGTCAGGTCTACACCTGTTGTATTCAACATTTCACTGTCAGGTCAACACCTGTTGTATTCAGCATTTCACTGTCAGGTCTACACCTGTTGTATTCAGCATTTCACTGTCAGGTCAACACCTGTTGTATTCAGCATTTCACTGTCAGGTCTACACCTGTTGTATTCAGCATTTCACTGTCAGGTCTACACCTGTTGTATTCAGCATTTCACTGTCAGGTCTACACCTGTTGTATTCAGCATTTCACTGTCAGGTCTACACCTGTTGTATTCAGCATTTCACTGTCAGGTCTACACCTGTTGTATTCAGCATTTCACTGTCAGGTCAACACCTGTTGGATTCAGCATTTCACTGTCAGGTCTACACCTGTTGTATTCAGCATTTCACTGTCAGGTCTACACCTGTTGTATTCAGCATTTCACTGTCAGGTCTACACCTGTTGTATTCAGCATTTCACTGTCAGGTCTACACCTGTTGTATTCAGCATTTCACTGTCAGGTCTACACCTGTTGTATTCAGCATTTCACTGTCAGGTCAACACCTGTTGTATTCAGCATTTCACTGTCAGGTCTACACCTGTTGTATTCAGCATTTCACTGTCAGGTCTACACCTGTTGTATTCAGCATTTCACTGTCAGGTCAACACCTGTTGTATTCAGCATTTCACTGTCAGGTCTACACCTGTTGTATTCAGCATTTCACTGTCAGGTCTACACCTGTTGTATTCAGCATTTCACTGTCAGGTCTACACCTGTTGTATTCGGAGCATATGACAAATAAAAATGTATTTGATTTGATTACCTGGCACGTGCTGCACAACAGTGAGTGACTCACAAGGCTCCGGTCTCTTGTCGCTGTGTGCTTGTAAACAAACACCACGTGACATGTGACTGGAGACTACTGTAAGCTTCATAATAATGTGACAGGTGAAATGAAGACCGCAATGTTCTTTATCTCCTAACGTATTGCACAAGTTGACTGCAGGTATTTACTTAAAGTAGCTACAAATATTCACATTTATTTAAAGAAATAGTTGAAACGATATTGACGGTATTGAAGAACCATCCCGTAGCCGTTTCCAAATACCCCGGTATATGGTATATGGTATATGGTATATGGTATATGGCCCAAGCCTACTTTATTACCATGGTACAGTAGCATAGCCACACTCCTTATAGTATCACCTAGAAACACCATAGCAACCACCCTGTAATATCGCCATGGTTAAACCTCACCATTCTGCTTTGGTCTACACTTCCCTAACACTGTCGGAGTACAGATTGAACTGTCCTCTCTGGTACTAAGCCTTACATATTTTCAATCCCAAATTGACTGGTACTCCATAACTGTGACCCTTAGTCCCTAAGTGTCAGTGTACAGGCTAGGGGTCTGATTGGGCAAGTCTCTTGGCCTTTGTTGACTGATTCTTCCTGTATTATCTCTGTAGCTGCGGAAGGCCATCGAGGGTTCTGTGGCGGTGAAGGGGGTGAAGGTGCGCCCCCCTCTGTCCAGTTTCCGGGACAGCGGCACCAGCGGCACCAGCAGCAGCAATAGTGAGAACGAAGCCACAGAGCTCCACAAGCTGTGGGACCGCCACAAGTCCATGTCCCTCCCCCGGGAGCACCTGGCCTCCGACTCTGACGAGAAGTCCCAGTGAGGGGGATGGGGACAGGGGGATGGGGACAGGGGGATGGGGACAGGTGGATGGGGACAGGGGGATGGGGACAGGGGGATGGGGACAGGGGGATGAGGATGGGGACAGGTGGACGGGGACAGGGGGATGGGGACAGGGGGATGGGGACAGGTAGATGGGGACAGGGGTATGTTGACAGGGGGATGAGGATGGGGACAGGGGGATGGGGACAGGTGGACGGGGACAGGGGGATGGGGATGGGGACAGGGAAATGGGGACAGGTGGATGGGGACAGGGGGATGTTGACAGGGGGATGAGGATGGGGACAGGGGGATGGGGACAGGGGGATGGGGACAGGGGGATGAGGAGGGTGACAGGTAGATGGGGACAGGGGGATGTTGACAGGGGGATGAGGAGGGTGACAGGGGGATGAGGATGGGGACAGGGGGATGTTGACAGGGGGATGAGGAGGGTGACAGGGGGATGAGGATGGTGACAGGGGGATGAGGATGGGGACAGGGGGATGTTGACAGGGGGATGAGGAGGGTGACAGGGGGATGAGGAGGGTGACAGGGGGATGAGGATGGGGACAGGGGGATGTTGACAGGGGGATGAGGAGGGTGACAGGGGGATGAGGATGGGGACAGGGGGATGAGGAGGGTGACAGGGGGATGAGGAGGGTGACAGGGGGATGGTGACAGGGGGATGAGGAGGGTGACAGGGGGATGAGGATGGTGACAGGGGGATGTTGACAGGGGGATGAGGAGGGTGACAGGGGGATGAGGATGGTGACAGGGGGATGTTGACAGGGGGATGAGGAGGGTGACAGGGGGATGTTGACAGGGGGATGAGGATGGTGACGTGTGTGTTGGAGGGTAGAGGAGTATGAGGAGCGTAGACCCCCCCCCCCCCGCCCCGCCCCGCCTCAAAACCACAACCGATGCTGCAACCTCAGGGCTTGGATCAATACTACATTCTGGGAAATAAAGTTCTCTCCTCCTCCTCTCCTAACCTTCCTCTCCATCCCTCTCTCCTTTACCCCTCCTCCCAGTGGGCTTTTGGGCCCTGCACTTACTCAACTCTTGAGGCTGAGGGATGGACTCTGCTCTCGCCCCAACCAGCACATAAGAGATCTGGGTGTTAGGGAGGGGAGAGGAGTGTCACTGCTTAACAAAGGTGGTCGGAACAAAATGTATAGAATGTGGTTTGACTATAAAAGGGATTGCATTTTTATTATTTTTTATAGCGACTTGGGTATTGGTGAGGAAATGTTCAAAGTTTGTTTTCATTTTGTGGACCTGTAAACATTTCTTTCTGACCAGTCTTCCATATACAGACGGTTGTACGGTGACAAGAAGATAGGATTGTGTACCGGTATGGATGTGAGTGTGTGTATTGAGTGCATGGACGTATTGGTTTGTATGTATTTACACGAAGAAGGTAGCGAAACCAACCACCTGCTTTAATTACTTTGTGATTTGAATCTTCTTATCAGACACATTTCAGTCTTATCATTCCAGCTCTGTTCTATTTTGTTCCCATCTGGTTGAGTGACCTGGAACTGGAATTAAGTATGGAGGTAGCCTAGCGGTTAGAGCATTGGCCTAATAACTGAAAGGTCGCTGGGTCAAATACCCGAGCCGACAGGGTGAAACATCTGTCTGTGCCCTTGAGTAAGACACTAAACCCTACTTTCCTCCAGGGGGACTGTACTACTATGGCTGACCCATTAAAACAACACATTTCACTGTACCTATCCAGTGTATGGGATGATGCAACAGCTTTATTTTTGTTTTATTTTTTGTCCTAGCCTCTGTAGAAAGAACCACATACTGTTCTGGTCTCACATTGGGAGACATCTTCACCATTCTCTCTCTCTCTCTCTCTCTCTCTCTCTCTCTCTCTCTCTGTGTGTCTTCTCTCTCTCTCTCTCTCTCTCTCTCTCTGTGTCTTCTCTCTCTGTGTGTGTCTTCTCTCTCTCTCTCTCTCTCTCTCTCTCTCTCTCTCTCTGTGTGTCTTCTCTCTCTCTCTCTCTCTCTGTGTCTTCTCTCTCTGTGTGTGTCTTCTCTCTCTCTCTCTCTCTCTCTCTCTCTCTGTGTGTCTTCTCCCTCTATCCCTCTACTTTTTTCTGTGTTGCATTTGTGAGTGAGTGGGTGAGAGAATAGTGTACTCTATGCAAACAGATGTACAGTATGTATGTAGGTATTCTGCAGAATGGTGAAAGCAGGTGTAAACACATTACCTTTCAGCATGCTTCAACACACGTGCTGTTAACTCCTTTAAGAAAACACGGCTTCAAACACACGCACACACACATACACACACACAGGTTTTAATAAGAGCCAGTCTGCACACTCCAAGAGAAGAGGGTTTTCTCTAAATATAGCTCTTAATAACCCTGACTGAGTGTGTTGGGCTAGGGAGGGAGGGAGGGAGGGAGAAAGAGAGGAAAAAGGAACGGGGAAGAGAGAGTGAATGGATGGCTGAAAGATGACAGGATGAAAGGTTTTCAGTTATCTAATTTCCTGCTTTAGGGTGTTTTTCTTCAATCAAACCCAGGGTAGCTTTCTGGTTGGCCAACTTCACATCCCTGCTGTATATGTCCATTGTCCAGTATGGTGATCAGAGTAGGGTCAGACCCAGACCACATATAGCCAGTTTGATTAATGCTGAAAGGTAGCCAACTGACTGAAACTAGATATCTGAACAAACTGTCCAATGACAAACACTATAGCCCATCCATACTGACCAATAAGAAACCGTCAGCATTACCGATCAGTGATCTATACATAACCAATGATAAAGCACTCCATTCCTGCTACAGTATGACTTATCAATAGGCCTACTAGAGCAGCCTAGAGGAGGTCTAGTTAGATGGTTAGGAGTCTGACCTCTGGGCTTTTTACTTATTCATGTAGCTTTCTCACGACAGTCTCTGGCTTCATGTGCTGTATGGTTTCCTTAGTCATTTGAATGTATTTAACTTTTAATTATGTTTTACTTGGTGATAGAAGCTCCATACTACACAAGCCCAGTGTGCAGCTTCCAATCAGATCTCACACACTCCCTCACTAAATTGTGGGTCAAAGAAATATATATATATATTTTGTTAGTATGGCCACTAGTTGTTTTCTTTCTGTCTTTCTTGCTCTCTCGCTCTCTCTCTCTCTCTCTCTCTCTCTCTCTCTCTCTCTCTCTGATTGATTATCAGGCAGTGTTCGTTTTGTGTCGTCTTTCTTGCTCTCTCGCTCTCTCTCTCTCTCTCTCTCTCTCTCTCTCTCTCTCTCTGATTGATTATCAGGCAGTGTTCGTTTTGTGTCGTCTTTCTTCCTCTCTTCTTTGTAATGTTTGGACTGAAAGGCCTGATGCCTCTGAAAAGGACTGAGCAGAGTCACTTCCTGTGTAAAACTGTCCTTCCACCTGCAGTTGTTGTTATTTTGATTTTACTGCTGTTTTCTGCCAGCGACGGCAAGATTTCTGCTCACATATGCAAGCTGAGTGCATCTGACTGGTTATACACATTCAGATGCCTTATTCAGTGCCACATTGAACAAAGTACACACACACACACACACACTGACATTTTAACCACCTGGATGTGTTATTGCATGAAGAGGTTGTATTTTCAGTGGTGAGTTATTGCCTTGTTCACTGCCACTGAAAAGAAAAGACACACACGAACATCTTCAGACTGACATGCAGAGATAGGCACTCACACACCTTGAGTGACAGCATGGCTTTGCATGAAGGAGTGCATGTGACTTTGAAGCCTGTGTTTTATATTGTTAGAATTATGACCAGAAAAAGATTGAAAATATCAGGAGAAACATGCTGTTGTGTAAATCATTTTAACGGACAATGTCATGATGATGGCTATTTGTTAAATATGTTGTTTTTATCCTCCTTTATTTTGTCTTTTCTCATTGAATTAATTTTGATGTAGGTTTGATTGGCATTATGCATTCATCCAATGAGCTTTATTCATGACTTATTTTGGGAAAGGGGACAGGGCTTTTTGGGGATGCGTGAATCTAAAACTTTGCTCTAGGTTTACAGATTTAATATATTTAACATATCATTGCTGTAATATATGATCATTGCCATCTATCAAGTTGCGCTTCCTGTAACTCCTTTTTAGTTTTTGTTGCATATTGCTCTTCCATGTCTGATTGTTATGAAATGGTCCAATGCTCAATGTTTTTCCAGCCTTGCAGCATGTCCCCAACATTTCTACATTGTTTATATATGTAATTTGTATAATGCAAGTAACACTATAACGCTAGCAGAATGAGACCCACTCCCTGAAGTAGCAGGAACATTTAAGGAATGTTTAAAGAATTTTTAAAGGCCCCGTGGGTGTTCTAATGCCCTGTGGTCCGTATGACATCATCATTTCACAAGTGCCTACATCCTCTCAGGCCTCTGCATGGTAACAGGGGTAGGATTGGTTCTCTCTGGAAATGAATGTGATACGTTTAAGGGATAATAATGTCTACCCATGTCTCTGCATTTGATAGTAGTCATTCATATACACACACACACACACACACACACACACACTAAGACATACACACACACACAGAGGAGGAGGATAATGTGTCAGTGCAGTGTGCAATTATCCCTAATCACCACAGCAACTCGCCGTTGTCATTCCCCAAGCTAGTTGAAGGGACCAGTGAAAATACACACATTATTTCTCTGAAGTCACTCTCCTTATTTCCCCTGTCCTTTCTTATGACATCTCATTTGCTACCAGATAGATATAGTAGGGCAGGTGCATATTTATTCATAGGTTTTAATCAAAATAGAAGAAGAATCTGTGATTTGTTTTTTCTTATTTCTATTTGAATTATTAGGTAATCAACTTGTGCAATAACAATTGTTCATCTCACTTTCTAACCAGATTTTAATCTATGACTTGACATGAATGCGAGAACCTTATTTTTGTAAAGAAATTTAAAAATGTAAAACAATATGTATGTATAAGAGGGAAACTAATGAACGCACAGGTGTGCGTGTGTAGACCTAAGGAAGAAGGATGGTGTGTGTGTGTGTGGGATGACACACACACACACACTGTCTGTTTGGTCCCAGGCCATTTCTGGATTCTGCTGCTTGTACTGTAGCTGTCTGACTCTGGACTGTATGATGTGTTATAGGCCCAGTATGGAAACCCATTGGGGTCAAACCAGACAGAGCTTAACAAGTCCAGTGCTATTTTTCACAAGAACAAATAAAACAATGTTTTGTATATCAGGGATGAATAAAGAGATTTTAACAAATGGCAGTCTGGAGTCTTGATCATCCTAAAATCTTCCTTTCCCTCGCCCCTCTTTTTCTCTCATCCTCCTCTCCTCCCAAGAAGCTGTAGAACAACAACTGTTTTTTTTCTTTCTCTTTTTTTCTATCGCTCTTTCATTCTTTCCCTCTGGGGTGTGTTTGTTGTTAAAAACAAATCTGTTTTTTGGAGTGAAATACCATCTGTACTGAAATGGGCAGATAAATGCTTAATTATAGCTAAATGGGTTTATTCATTAAGTGGGCTTCTCTATCCCTTGGCGGACTTCAGGTGTGAAAAGTATACCTCTCTCCCTGTGGAGTTTATCGTCTGTGTCTGTGTTCCAGACAGCTGTGCAGTAGAGTAGGATGTGTTTTAAACTGCCCTGTCTCTGCTGTTCCAGATGAGATTACAGTCCTGTCTCTGACGCCTTTGTTCTGAATTATGTCCCAGTGTAATCTATAATCCCTGTAATCTGACCAACAGTCAACACTGCAATCTGAGATGAGACCCAACACTGCCCAATCCTGTTAGAGATTTGGATTTTTCATGTCTGTCTGTATGTGTGTGAGAGAAACCGAGAGTAAGTGTATGTTAGAGAGAAAATGGTGCAATCTGTATTTTTTACCCATCTTCTGTAATTTAATGCCATACGAGCAGTTTGTATTGCTTGATGGAGGTGTTAGTGCCAATGCTAGTCCTTGATGGAGGTGCCGGAGCTAGTCCTTGATGGAGGTGGTGGTGCCGGTGCTAGCTGGTGCTAGTCCTTGATGGAGGTGGTGGTGCCGGTGCTAGCTGGTGCTAGTCCTTGACAGTGGTGGAAAAAGTACTACATTTTCATACTTGAGTAAAAGTATAGATACATTTAATAGAAAGTTACTCCAGTAAATAAGTCAGCCAGTAAAATACTACTTGAGTAAAAGTCCAAAAGTATTTGGTTTTAAATATACGTAAGTATGAAAAGTAAATGTAATTGCTAAAATATATTTAAGTATCAAAAGTATAAATCCTTTAAAATTCCATATATTAAGCAAAGCAGATGGCACCATTTTCTTGTTTTGAAAATGTATGGATAGCCAGGGGCACATTCCCACACTCAGACATTATTTACAAAAGATGCATTTGTGTTTAGTGAGTCCGCCAGGCCAGAGGCAGTAGGGATGACCACGTGTTCTCTTGATAAGTACTTGAATTTGATCATTTCCCTGTCCTGAAAAGCATTCCAAATATAATGAGTACTTTTGGTTGTCAGGGAAAATGTATGGAGTAAGAAGTACAATATTTTCTTTAGGAATGTAGTAAAGTAAAAGTTTAAAAAATGATATAAAGTAAAGAACAGATACCCCAAAAAACAACTTAAGTAGTACTTTAAAGTATTTTTACTTAAGTACTTTACACCACTGATCCTTGATGGAGGTGGTGGTGCCGGAGCTGCTAGTCCTTGGAGGTGGTGGTGCTAGTCCTTGATGGAGGTGGTGGTGCTAGTCCTTGCTGGAGGTGGTGGTGCCATTGCTAGTCCTTGGAGGTGGTGGTGCTACTCCTTGCTGGAGGTGGTGGTGCAATTGCTAGTCCTTGATGGAGGTGGTGGTGCTAGTCCTTGCTGGAGGTGGTGGTGCCGGTGCTAGTCCTTGATGGAGGTGGTGGTGCTACTTCTTGCTGGAGGTGGTGGTGCCATTGCTAGTCCTTGATGGAGGTGGTGGTCCTAGTCCTTGATGGAGGTGGTGGTGCTAGTCATTGATGGAGTTGGTGGTGCCGTTCCTTGCTGGAACTGCTGTACACGTTCTCAACACAACCACTGAGTTTCGTTTCCTGTCCCAGGCAATGTGGACTTCATATTGATTAATAATACACTAAGGTGTCACAGTAAAAGTCCTCCTCCCCAGCTCGACAGAGAGTGAGAAGGATACAAGGGGGGATATTTTAACTGCGACTCATATTCAGACAGGCAGATAGATGAAATTGCTGCTAAAAAAGTGCAGACGGCTCTATGAAGAAAGTTTCCCTGAGCAAACTAAACTCGGTGTGACTTACTCAGACCGGTCTGATACTCTGTGTGCATGTACGTGTGCGCGTGCTCCAAAAGAGCGGGAAGCTAGGAGATGGAGACAGGAGATGAAGGATGACAAGCATTAGATTTATTTTTGCTTCTCTTAAAATCTTGTCAGACCAATTATCATCCAGGATATTACTGGCTCTATGGCTTTGGACAAGTATTCATTGTTGTCAGGAAACGTGCAAGCAATAGCTGGTCACTTATTCATGAACAGAGCTCTCTCTCAGGTCTACCCAGTGTGTTCAGTATGGAGGTTTTTTGGGGGCCTGTCTGTAACCTGGACTGAACCTTTCTTTGACCAGGATGCACTGTGTGTGTATGTAATATACCAAACCCCATGTTACATACTTTAATACGGTGCAATGTTAATGACCCATTTTTTTATGCATTTTCTTTATAAAGATCATACGTTTATTCATTCAACAACAATCAACATCAACACCTAAACAAACAAATAATACATCTACTGAAATCAAATCATCCCATTTGGAAGCTTCAGCACCTCCATACTGGAGGTCCTCCTGACTCTGGCCACCAGCATGCCCTCAGGGGTCAGCGTGCCACTGACCGATAGGGGGTCCATTTCCTCCAAGAGCATGGTCTTATGGGTAAACGTATCACTGACACTCCCATTCTCCAACACCTGAGGAAGAGAGAGTATGATGAGAGCGAGAGAGTGGAATGAGGGAGGAAGAAGGATGGATGGAGGGAGGGAGAGGCCAAGTTGAGGGAAGGAGAAATAGAAGATGGAGATGATGGAGAGAGCAAGCAGAGAAAGAGTAAAGGAGAGATGGAAAGGGAATATAATGAAGGGGGATGGTGAAAGAAGGGTGAGAAACTGAAGTAGAGAGAGGTCCGTACATATAGATCTGCTATCTTCGATCACTCTGTCGTCGCATAGTAGCAGGAAATGCAAATTGTAGTGTATTCAAGGTTTAAAAGGCTTCTAAAGTTTGTAATTTCCACTTCAAAATGTCAGACTTTTTTTGCCCTAATGAAAAACGTATCAACCCCTATAAAAATGTCCCTTAATTATATTCCATATAATAATTTACATTTCCTGTTGCTGCAGGAGAAGCAGGGTCAAATTCAGACGGTGGGAGCTGAGATCAGGCAGAGGATTACAACAAACAGTTCTGACCAGAGATCAGTGTTTCTTTGGTCATCCTGTTGTTGCAGAAATTTTCCTGCACAGCAGGAAATTCAAACTTGTAGTGTATTTGAGGTTTAAAAAGGCTTCTAAAGTTTGTAATGTCCACTTTAAAATGTCAGACTTGATTTGCCCTAATAAAAATGTGTCAACCCCTACAAAAACTGCCAATTTAATTATAATATACAAAACAAATCACATTTCTATTTTCCTACTGTAGCAAAGTGGCTCAAATAAAGATACTGGCATCTGTATACAGCTCTCCTGCAGCCTCACCCTTCAATGGGATTCACACTTCTCCCTCATCATCCCCCAGTACACAATAACCAAGCGCATCATTAAACAGGACACACTGCACACACACACGTCATTGCAATTTTAATGTGTACCTACAGTGTGCACACAGACACATCCGCTTTCAATAATAGGTACCCAGTCAGACAAACACTATACCCTTCACACAGTCCCACCTTTTCAGCGTGGATGACTATGTTGGGGTTGTAGTCCATCACCACTATGTCCTGTGGTTCAAACTGACTGACGTCAGCTGACATGTAGTAACTACCCCCAATGATCTGACCACACCCATACTGGCAGGACGACCTGTCACAGTGCCACTTGTTGGGCCTGGAGGGAAGAGCAGACAAAACAGTGAGTGGATACATGAATAGATTTATTTATTCAACTCTTCTTTTCTTATTCTCATTAACATCACCACCTTGGGGATGAATAAAACACAGCAAGAGAAAATATATAAAGGAATTAAACGAATATATGGGTGATTCAAGTTTTATTATCCATATATTTCTGTTTTATTTGGAGACAACTGGAGAATACAGGCCATTCAAGCTCATGAGTGAGCAAGGATTCCGATTTGGAATATAAAGCTCATTGAATGCTCATCTGGACAGTAAAGAACCTGAGGGGTATATTACGAATCAAGCTACATCTACTCAGGCTTTTAGAAAGGTAGCCAGCTTCAGTTAGCTTCACATTCCAGGTCAGCAGGACTGGCTCTAGGCATAAATGACATAAGCGGTCAGGGTCTCAATTTACTGTTGAGAGTTAGAATAGTAGAATACAAGGTGTATGTTAGAAATGTAGCTGTGCATCAGCAGGTGTTCTCTTATTTAGTCAGTCACTGACAGTCACTCAATTAGCCACTTCAGCTAACCATTTTTAGATTGGTAAATTAGTCTAGCCAGTTACCTAAATACCGACCAGGCACTCAGGACACATACCCAGGAGCCCTGACCTCCAGTGGGCCCCCATTTGATTTTGTTGGTCACTCTCACGCAGATATCATTGACATGGCATAAATCATGGCAAAATATGTAGAATTGCAGGAAATTAGCTTTAAACTGCAAAAATGTATCTGTGCCCCCATGGCAAAATATGTAGAATTGCAGGAAATTAGCTTTAAACTGCAAAAATGTATCTCTGCCCCATGGCAAAATGTGTAGAATTGCATGAAATACATTTTAAAACTAAACATTTTCTCTCCTCTGTCAATAGGGGGGCCGCTTGGTTGGGGGGGCCAGGTCAGGCTTCATCCATACTACACAGTGAATATTTCTTGTCCGCCTGCCGCTAACTCTAGCAGGCTTGTAATTGTGCGTGCATGTCGCTCATGGCTAGTCGAACGCCAAACTTTTCATTGAGACAATGCTTAAACATTAATCCATGGGCGAGTCAGTGACACATTTTCATTTGTCCCAAAATCAAACAACAGTTATCTTGCAAATTCAGCATGGTGTGAAATAGGCTTTTATAATTGCCGTGTTTATTTTATTACTTATCTTTAATACCGTCTTTGGTGTGCTTATCAATGCACCTTTTTCCCACTACTCTCTGTAGAACAGCCTGTTGCGTTGTGGCCATAGACATATCATTCATTGAAGGGTTTTGGAATCTCTAAACCTGGCAGTTTGACTATTAAACTCATGAGTGCACAAGCAATGTCTGCCAGTCTTGACTTGAATGAGAACTGCCAGCTACATGCAGTGGCCAGTTTATTAGGTACACCTATCTAGTACCGGATCGGACCCCCCTTTGCCTCCAGAACATCCTGAATTCTCTGGGGCATGGAAATGTTGCTCAATTAATATCAAAACATTCCCCACACAATTACACCACTGCCACTAGCCTGTATCGATGACACCAAGCAGAATGGGGATGTTTTTCCACACCTCAGTTGTCCAGTTTTGGTTCTGCTTCTTCTTGCTTTTAGCTGATAGGAGTGGAGCCCAGTGTGGTCGTCTGCTGCAATAGCCCATCCATGACAAAGACCGATGAGTTGTGCATTTCGAGATGCCGTTCTGCACACCACTGTTGAACTTTGCCGTTTGTGGCCTGCCTGTTAGCTTGCACGACCTCTCATCAAATAGCTGTTTTTCGCTCACAGGACTGCCGCTGATTGGTTTTTTTGTTTGCCGCATCATTCTCAGTAAACCCTAGACACTGTCGTGGAACCAGCGTGCCTGGAACTGAGGATCATACCACGCTCAAAGTCGCTTACGTCACTAGCTTTGCTCATTCTAACTTTTGATTCAAACAGTAACTGAATGCTTCGATGCCTGTCTGCCTGCTTTGTATAGCAAGCTTTGGCCACATAACTCACTGTCTCTCAGAGTGAACCATTTTCATGAAAGGGGTGGTGTACCTAATAAACTGGCCACTGGGTGTATGTCTATTATAGTGTATGTCTGAGGTTGGTTGCAGCTGTCATTTGCCTTTTGCAAATTTCAAAATACAATCCCGATAAAAAACATACAGTTTGAAAGCGAATTCGGTCATTACTAAATTAGTTAATTGGTCCTCAACTTGTGACTCAGACAGTTCATTCAGGATAAATGGAGTTAGCCCTGAGTTATGCCGCGTTCAAAACAACTGGGAACTCAAAAACTGTTTTACTCCAACTGGGAAATATAGTTTAGAACCGTCATTCAACTCGGAATTTTTGGTCGGAAACTCTGGCATCTTTCTAGAGCTCCGCCTCGGAGCAGGTTAGTTCTGAAGGGTTTGCTGCCATAGAAATGTACTTGGCCAAAAGGTGAGCCCCTTTCTTATGACTGGTTATCTCGAGTTGACAAAAGTAACCTCGCTAACTCCTCAAACCTGCTACGTAGTATACCGCTCAGCACAAACTCGAGCCCCTTTTATAGCCGGTGCTAACCTTTGTCCCGATTGTGTCCACATGCTGATTGTGCCCACATTTGCAGACAGGTGTAGATTATCAAAATACACATTATGATCTGATTGTGATCAGATCTTCCTGCCCACCTGAAGGAGGTAGTCAGGCACACATTGTGTCTGGATACCTCACAAGTGTAAATGGATCTGGACAGTGAAACTGTTTAAATCATCCTTATTCCGCCTAAAATCACTGATCTATGACATCAACATGCATTAAAATAAATCAATCAATATTTTTTTTAAAGCATATATGTCAAATAATTTTCGTACAGGGAGGGACCAGGAAATCTGGTCACAATGCGGACACAGTGGACGAATAAGAGACACATTTGAATACCATGTGTAGATGCATATCTAAAAATGTGGGCACAATCAGAATGTGGACCAGATCAGGACACAGGACCCATTTTAGCACCAGGTATAAACAAGGCTAAAATGTCAGTTCACTTGTGGTTACAGTCGATTAATATTATGAAGAATTTGTCAGTAGAGATTGGACCAAGCCTCCCTGTCATATAAATGTTGATACCAAAGACTTACTCATAAATGTTAAGTATTTGTTTTCTTTAAACTTTTTCTTTAAAAACTTGTATGTATTTTCTATGTAAGACAGAGAACAATGTGAAAGTAAGCAAATTCCTATTTCTTGATATATTTCACAATATTGTTTAATATTAATTTTGATTTGGGTTATTAGACATCCAGTAGCATCACACAGTCCATAAACACAGTCTTTAAAGCGATCGTTATAATTTTATGACTTGGTGAGAATCACAGAGTCTCATAGACACTCCATATTGTATGTTTATGGCTCTGAGGGAGCTCCTTTAGTTTTATATTCCCTCTTTGGCATTTTAGCACCTATGAGAGTTTCACTGTCTCGACACTGTCCAACACACAGGCCCCTCTTATTGCCTTTTAGAGCACTTTAGCAGAGACACTGGGGATGGGCTGGAGCCACAATGGCAGTTCATACACTCTGACAGTGAGACTTTACAGTAGACATCTCCCACTGTTATGGTTCATTATCTTGTTTGAGATATTGCTTTTTGTACCAGCATACATGTAACTGCCACCATCTCTAGCACCTTCTGAGTCGTTTCACAAATACTTATTGATATTTTAAATAGAAATTGTGCACCAATATTTAATTTTAAAAGCCTGTTATCAGTGCCCTATAATATAAATCACATGGAAAATGTAATATATGACATATTTTATATAAATAAAGATTTGCTAAAGTGCCAGAAATCAGCATTTTGACATGTCCCACTTCATGTTTGACAAAGTCATTTCTTAAGATTATTATTTTATTTTGTGTAATTAGTGATTCATTTACATTTGTACTTCATTTAAAGGACAAGTTCACTTTTTTAAAAGTAATGGCATGTTATAATTGTTTTCAGACACATTTTTTTGTTGTGATTTCACTTGGTTTTGAGAAACTTAACCCACCAGCAATAGACTTCCTCCGACTCGTTCTGCAGTATGGGGTAAGTTGAGTGTGAGCATGCCCATGTCATTTCAGTGTGCGAGCATACGCTCTGTGTGTTTTTGGAGCCTTCGTTCCTGTTTCATCCGTGCTCCCATACTGCAGAACGAGCCTGGGGAAGTGTATCGCTGGTGGGGGAAGTTTCTCAAAAGCAAGTGAAATTGCAAAACAAGTGTCTGTACACTTCAATAAAATGTCATTTAATTCAAAAATGTAGATTTGGTTAAAAAAAGTGATCCTTTAATAAAGGTCAAACCTACTACTTCAACAACTCTTGTTTTAATATGGTAAAACAAATCATAGTGTAAAAGCAGGCGAGATGGTTCTACTCTTTTTGAGGTAGAAAACTGAGCGTGTTAAATATAACTAGTCAAACCATTGATAGATTGACTAGACATTTTTTAACAAGTTAAATTTTTTAGGTTAAGCTTGCAACTCAATTGCCATTCTCTGTTGTCCCTCAAGGGGACATCAACAGATTTTTACATAGTCAGCTCGGGATTCAAACCAGCGACCTTTCGTTTACTGTCCCAGTGCTCTTAATCGCTCATAACCACTAGGCTACCTGTCACTACCTTTCACCCAAGGTGTAGGAGCCTGGCCCTTGGTAGCTCCCGCTCAATTTAACCACCGCTTACCGTTGTTATTCTACCCAAACCCCCCACTCACCTGGGTACCTGTAGGAGTCCTTGTGGTGTCCGCTGAAGGGGGGCCAGACATCCCCCTCCTTTCCAAACAGGCTTTGAAGGTCCCATCACTGCTGCCTCCATGAAGGGCTCAAACAGGGGGTCTGCCGCCCCACCACCAGACCCCTCTGACCAGTACGTGCTGGAACTGCTGTAGCGGGCTGATGAGCGGTACGAGGAAGAGGAGGAACTGCTGTAGCGGGCTGATGAGCGGTACGAGGAAGAGGAGGAACTGCTGTAGTGGGCTGATGAGCGGTACGAGGAAGAGGAGGAACTGCTGTAGCGGGCTGATGAGCGGTACGAGGAAGAGGAGGAACTGCTGGATGAAAAGCCTGTCAGAGCCATGGTGAGAAGTGGTGTCTAAAACACACACACATACACACACACACACTGAAACTACAACTCACTCAGTGAGGTTCTTTTTTCTACTAAGTTCTTGACAAAGCTGGTGGCACTGTTGTCATTTAGAATCAGCCCAGACACACTTCAGAAGGCAGTCATTTATTTTTTCCACTGCACACACACACACACTGCACACACACACACACACTGGCATTGAGCTCTCTGCTGTCTGTCTGGGTGTAATTTAACGAAGGCCCAAAGCATTCTGGTAAAGAGGCGTGCTGTGGCCCCAACGTGTAGCCGTCTTTTCTCATTACAAGGCGGTGTGTCCAGCAATGGTGCCATGAATAAGTGTAAAAGAAATAAGAAGTGAATCCCTCCAAACCCTAAGTGACATAGAGATTAGTCAGCCAAGGGGTGCACTCAGAGATGTTTTAGGTATGCGGTCAGAGATAACAGAATGACAACAACAGTTGGAAAAGGTTGTGGGAACGTTGTGCGTACGTTGCTTTGTAACTGTCTTCTGACCATCATTTGACTGTCCTGCTGAAAGATTATTGTATGCTATGCTTCTACGCACTTTATGCCAGTACTTTATGCCAGTTCTTTATGCCAGTACTTTATGCCAGTACAAAGCTGTTGACTTGTTTATGTATCTCTATTAACTGTTACATTAGCATCTTGGATTACATTTGGAGAAATGTTTTCATGTGAATCATATGCATTAGTCATTGAAATCATTCTATAAAATGTCCATGAAAACAAGTTAGCATCATACTGTAGCACTTATGGTATGTTCTATTGATTGAGAGATGAAAACAGTTTTCCCCCATAGGGACCGACCCTTTGTTACCTCTTTTAGCGCTGATCTTGTAATCGGGATCAACATCGAGCGAAAAATTAGAGCGTCATATTCATAACCAAATCTAATAATTTCTGTTTCTCAAACATAGGACTATTTTACACCGTTTTATAGATACACTTCTCCTGAATCGAACCACGTTGTCTGATTTCAAAAAGGCTTTACAGCGAAAGCAAAACGTTACATTATGTTAGGAGAGTACATCGTCAAAATAGCCACACCGCCATTTTCCGACCAACCACATGCATCACAAATAACCAAAATACAGCTAAATGAAGCACTAACATTTGACAATCTTCATCAGATGACACTCCTAGGACATCATGTTACACAATACATGTATTTTGTTGTTCGATAAAGTTCATATTTATATATAAAAACAGCATTTTACATCGGCGCGTGATGTTCAGAAAATATTTTCCATCAAATGCATCCGGTGAATCAACGCTACAATTTACTAAATTACTATTCGAAAAAAAAATTAAAAATGTAATATTGTCATTCAAAGAATTATAGATTAACATCTCGTGAATGCAACCGCGTTGCCAGATTTAAAAATAACTTTACTGGGAAATCACACTTTGCAATAAACGAGGTGCTATGCTCAGAAAAATAGGCTAGGCGATAAAGGTTAGCGCCATCTTGGAACCATCTAAAATCAAATATACTATTGTAAATATTCCCTTACCTTTGATTATCTTCATCAGAAGGCACTTCCAGGAATCCCAGGTCCACAACAAATGTAGTTTTGTTCGAAAAAGTTAATAATTTATGTCCCAATAGCTCCTTCTTGTTAGCGCGTTCCGAAGGCTACTCATAATGTACGAGTTGCACGGGACTTGTCGTCACTAATGTGCAAAAAATATATATTTACGTTCGTTCAAACATGTCAAACGTTGTATAACAAATCTTTAAGGCCTTTTTCAATCAGAGCTTCAATAATATTCAAGGGGGACGATTGCATTGTCTTACTAAACGTTTCGGAAGGGGAGGCTACACATGGGCGCCCGCGTCATAGTAGTAATGGCCCTCCCCCTTTGACCAACTTTCCAAGCCTCTCTTTTGGTCAGTTTCTACCGGAGAAGACTCAAACCACTTTGTAAAGACTGTTGACATCTAGTGGAAGCCTTAGGAAGTGCTCAATGAATCCTAACTCACGGTGTGTTTCATAGGCAAAGTGTTGAAGGTGATTCCACAAATCAGATTTCCACTTCCTGTTAGGATCTGTCTCAGGGTTTTGACTGCCATAGGAGTTCTGTTATACTCACAGACACCATTCAAACAGTTTTATAAACTTTAGAGTGTTTTCTATGCAAATCTACTATTCTATGCATATCCTAGCTTCTGAGTTTGAGTATTTTTTTCAAAATTTGCTGTAGCACCCCCTATCCTTAAGGTGCTGTAAGAAGTTAACACCATTCCCCACAAGAAAATGTCAGTCAGTGTTACTTTATGATAAAAAAATAGCATTGTCTAGTTGTCTGTGTGTGTGTGTGTGTGTGTGTGTGTGTGTGTGTGTGTGTGTGTGTGTGTGTGTGTGTGTGTGTGTGTGTGTGTGTGTGTGTGGTAAGTGAGTTCTGTCCTTTTCAGAGGTAGTCATTTTATTTAACCTTTATTTTTTTATGTATTATTTCTAACATTGTTAGCCAGGAAAATCTCAAGTCTTACTACATACAGCCGGGAAAAACTACTGGATATAAAAGCGACGTCAACTTACCAACATTACAACCAGGAATACAACTTTCCCGAAGCAGATCCTTTGTTCGGACCTCCACCCTGGACATGGGATCTAATCCCAGAGGCCGACCCAAAACAACGCGATCGCCGCAGTAGAGGCAGACTGAGCGGCCTACTGGTCAGACTTAGAAGGTGAGCACACCATCCACTGCTTCTGAGCATATTACTCGCCAATGTCCAATCACTAGATAACAAGGTGGACGAAATTAGAGCTTCCAGAGAGACATCAGAGATTGTAACATTCTCTGTTTCACGGAAACATGGCTCACTCGGGATATGTTATCAGTCGGTACAGCCACCTGGTTTCTTCACGCATCGCGCCGACAGAAACAAACATCTCTCTGGTAAGAAGAAGGGCGGGGGTGTATGCCTTATGATTAACGACTCATGGTGTAATCATAACAACATTCAGGAACTCAAGTTCTTTTGTTCACCTGACCTACAATTCCTTACAATCAAATGCAGACCGCATTATCTACCAAGAGAATTCTCTTTGATTATAGTCACAGCCATGTATATCCCCCACAAGTAGATACCTCAACGTCCCTGAAAGAAATTCACTGGACTATGTAAACTGGAAACCATATATCCTGAGGCTGCATTTTTTGTAGCTGGGGATTTTAACAAAGCTAATCTGAGAATAAGGCTTCCTAAATTCTATCAGCATATGAATGTGCGGCATGAGCCGGTAGCTTTCTGGACCATTGCTACTCTAACTTCCATGATGCATACAAAACCCTTCCCCGCCCTCCCTTCGGCAAGTCTGACCATGACTCCATTTTGTTGCTCCCAGCCTATAGACAGAAACTAAAACAGGAAACACCTGTGCTCAGGTCTATCCAACGCTGGTCTGACCAATCGGATTCCATGCTTCAAGATTGCTTCGATCACGTGGACTGGGATATGTTCCCGGGTAGCCTCAGACAACAACATTGACGTTTACACTGACTCGGTGAGCAAGTTTGTTAGCAAGTGCATCGGTGATGTTGTACCCACAGTGACTATTAAAACCTTCCCTAAACAGAAACCGTGGATTGATGGCAGCATTCGCACAAAACTGAATGTGCGAACCACCGCTTTTAATCATGGCTAGGCAACTGGAATCATGACCGAATACAAACAGTGTAGCTATTCCCTCCGCAAGGCAATCAAACAAGCAAAGTGTCAGTATAGAGACAAAGTAGAGTCGCAATTCAACAGCTCAAACACAAGACGTATGTGGCAGGGTCTACAGTCAATCACGGATTACAAAAAGAAAACCGGACTTCGACGTCTTGCTCCCAGACAAATTAAACAACTTCTTTGCTCGCTTTGAGGACAGTACAGTGCCACTGACACGGCCCGCTACCAAAGCCTGTCGGCTCTCCTTCACCGTGGCCAATGTGAGTAAAACATTTAAACGTGTTAACCCTCGCAAGGCTGCCGGCCCAGATGGCATCCCTAGCCGTGTCCTGACTGGTGTGTTTATTGACATATTCAATCAATCCCTATCTCAGTCTGCTGTGTCCACATGCTTCAAGATGGCCACCATTGTTCCTGTTCCCAAGAAAGCTAAGGTAACTGAACTAAATGACTATTGCCCCGTAGCACTCACTTCTGTCATCATGAAGTGCTTTGAGAGACTAGTGAAGCATCATATCACCTCCACCCTACCTGTCACCCTAGACCCAATTTGCTTACCTCCCCAATAGGTCCACAGACGATGCAATCGCCATCACACTGCACACTGCCCTATCCCATCTGGACTAGAGGAGCACCTATGTAAGAATGCTGTTGATTGACTACAGCTCAGCATTTAACACCATAGTACCCTCCAAACTCATCATTAAGCTTGAGACCATGGGTCTCGACCCCGCCCTGTTCAATTGGGTCCTGGACTTCCTGACGGGCCGCCCCCAGGTGGGGACAGCGTGGTGAAGAAGGCGCAACAGCGCCTCTTCAACCTCAGGAGGCAGAAGAAATTTGGCTTGTCACCTAAAACCCTCACAAACTTTTATAGTTGCACAATCAAGAGCATCCTGTCGGGCTGTATCATCGCCTGGTACGGCAACTGCTCCGCCCACAACCGTAAGGCTCTCCAGAGGGTAGTGAGGTCTGCACAACGCATCATCGGGGGCAAACTACCTGCCCTCCAGGACTCCTATAGCACCCGATGTCACAGGAAGGCCAAAAAGATCATCAAGGACAACAACCACCCGAGCCACTGCATGTTCACACCACTATCATCCAGAAGGCGAGGTCAATACAAGTGCATCAAAGTCGGGACCGAGATACTGAAAAGCAGCTTCTCTCTAACATAGAGAGGCTGCTGCCAACATACAGACTCAAATCTGTGGCCACTAAATTTAATAAATGGATTTAATAAAGGTATCGCTAGTCACTTTAAATAACAGCACTTTAATAATATCTAAAAATCCTACATTACCCATCTCATATGTATACACTGTATTCTATACCATCTACTGCATCTTGCCTATGCCGCATGGCCATCGCTCATCCATATATTTATATGTACATATTCTTATTCATCCCTTTACATTTGTGTGTATAAGGTAGTGTTTGTGAATTTGTTAGATTACTTGTTAGATATTACTGCACTGTCGGAACTAGTTTCAACACTCGCATTAACATCTGCTAACCATGTGTATGTGACCAATAAAATTTGATTTGATGACACTGGGCCAAATGGGACTCCAGATCACAGCTGGTTGTGATACAGCCCGGGATCGAACCAGGGTCTGTAGTGACACCTCTAGCATTGAGATGCAGTGCCTTAGACCGCTGCACCACTTGGGAGCCCCAGAGACTATAATGATGTGTAATGAGCTGAGATAATGGAAAAGCACATTAACAAATTAAATACATTCAGCAGCTTCTTGGAATCCTATGTGATTGTTAAGTTCTTTCCACAAACTCTACGACTTAATTCATCTTCCTTTTTTACCCATAATTCCCTCCTTCGAGTCAGGAAATCACACAATTATACCAAGAAAGAATTTTTTATTTTTTTTGCAAAGAACATTAAGGGTAATTTATTAAGATCTTCAAATTATGCCAGGTGCAGAAAACAAAAGCCAGTCCAGTTCATTTTTTAAATCAAGTGGCAATATTCAAAGTAGTACATTCAGCCAAAAGAACGAGAGAAAATAAATAAATGAGAGGAAAATAAATGAGAAAATGGTGATAAAAGATCTCTGAGGGATTAGAGGTGTGTGTGTGTGTGAGAGAGAAAGAGTGTAATGGTAGAGATGAAGATTCACAGTTACCAGTAAGAGGGGCAACAGGAGGAAGTGACCTGGTACTCTGCTTCGTATAGTTGTAGGCTTTGTTTCATGGTTATCTTGCTTCTGGCGAACAATGGGAGACTGAGTGCTCTTGGTATAGTGCATCTTTTCACATATTAAGTTGTTGCATTTACTTCATGGGCTCTGTATTTCAGCTGCATTCAGACAAGGGAATTACAGCAAAGTCTGTGTGTATACAAGTATTTTAATGTGTGTCTGTGTATGTGTGTGTTTTTAGATGCATGTGTGTGTGTTTAGATGTGCGTTTGTGTGTGCACCAGAGCCACGACATTACCTTGGTGTCACCTCACTGCCCAGCACATAGGGAATTGTGGGTAGTTTTAATTAAGCACCGCTGTGGCGGTAGAGGCTAATGTGGGTTAAACACAGCCCAATTCTCCTCTCCCAGCTTTACACTCTAATCTGTGAAAATTACACTATAGCTCTCCAATGAGACGTTTACAGCAGACTGCTGTTGCCTACTAGTTCTATGCAGGGCCTGTAGTGTCTAGATGTTCAACAGAAAGCCTGTAGTATCTAGATGTTCACCTTATGGGTGTGGGGTGCTGAGGCAGTGACTCTCTCAAGCTCCGTCCAAGAGGAATCTAGGCTAGGGCGATGGGACCACTGCAGGTGGAATATCCATATTCTACAGTGCATATCCACTCCTCCCACTCTCCACTGCCACCGTCTGTCAGAGGTTTTGATGTCTTTTTTTTCTAACGCCGCTCTCCCGGCTGTTTCTATTACACACACACACAGAACGTCTCACACACACACACACACACACACACACACACACACACACACACACACACACACACACACACACACACACACACACACACACAGAGAATCTGGAGCAGCAAGAGCCTCTTGCTGTGATAAGTGCCCAATGTCAGTGCTGGCCTGGAGCAACAGGCCACACACAGAACATGTGGCCTCTCTCTCTCTCTCTACAAACACACACAGGACATGCCTCAATTTCAAATCCATTTGTGCCACACTAGGATAGAGACAATCATTCCCATTGGTTGGCGCAGTATAAATCATAGGACATTGATCCAATCACAGGACAGTGGCGCCACCCCGTTACATCACCCGCCTCTTATAGCAACCACTAGCAGCTTCCTGGGGCAATTAACCTCAAAATACTCATATTAGGTCAGAGGGGGAAGGAGAGACAGGAAAGATAGAGACACATGGCAGGAGAGGATAAAAGAAAGAAGGAGACATCTCCCATTGCTCTATGTGTCCATCAGTTGTTTTTCATCATCGCTGGCTAATTGCCTGTCGACAAAGGTAGCACTCAGCCCTGCTGTCCCCCAGTTACATAAGAAAGGGCTCCTGTGGATAAGAACAGGGAAGGAAGGAAAGAAGGAAGGAAGGAAGGAAGGAAGGAAGGCAGGAAGGCAGGAAGGAAGGAAGGAAGGAAGGAAGGAAGGAAGGAAGGAAGGAAGGAAGGAAGGAAGGAAGGAAGGAAGGAAGGAGAGATAGAAGGAGAGGAAAATAGACAAAGGGTGAAAGTGGGAGACAGGAGATGCAGGAGAAAAAGGGACAGAGACAGGGAGGAGCATGGGACGAGAAAGGGTATAGAAAATGAGACAGACGGAGACAGAGAGGGAGAGTGTGTGTGACAGCTGTGTGTGAACGAGATGCCCGGAACCAAGATGCCCGTCACACACCACCGGGGGGCACTTTCAGTGAGTGCGCCATGCAGCCAGACTTGGGGGACAGAAAACAATGCAACACACGTCACTGCATCAGGACAAAATCACAACCTTGTCCGGGCTGCAAACATCCCCTCTCTGTAATGTCAGTGAAAGGACAGTGACGCAGTGTCCCTCCAACTAGATAATACTCAAACCCTCCAATCCTCTAAACCCCAGGATCTAACCTTCCACAAGTCTAGTTTCACTTTTAACCCTTGACCTTGTCAAAGAGTTAATTGAGTTGCTGATAAGTGAGAAACTCGTACCCCAAACAGTCTTGTCAACCATGATAAATGGATGCACAGAACACTGCATTAGAATAGAGAGCATTACCAGACGCATTGTAGAAAAAGCACCTAGCTGTTGTAGTGTCTTTCTACATACTGTGACTTGTTCTGTGTAGAACCATCATGTAAATGTCAGCATGTTGTGGATGTCAAGTGGCTCTATAGCTCTGGCTCAGTGGTGGGTTAACGTTTGTCATTGGACAGAATGAATGGAACTGACCTGACCGTATGGCCAATCAGAACACAGGAGGTCAAAGGTTATAAATGAATGCACAGGCGTAATGGTTCCCCCTGAGTTTAATTTGTGTCTCAGACTCGTTCAGTCCACTAGTTGTTAGAGGTGTCATCATCAAATAATTCAGTTGTTTTGTTTCAGATCATGGTGCTAAAATGTATGACGCCACCTCTACTTTTAAACATCTCTCTGTCCTAATGGCAGAAAGCCAACAACAAAAAACATTTTTAGTTTCCAAAAAGCGAGATCGGTAATTGGTCTGATGTCCTTTCCAAAAGCACCATGTAGGCCAAGCCTTTTACCTTCAGTCAGAACACTGCTATACTAAAACACTGTTTAAAGGGAATCGCTGCATTTGGGTTCTTTGGAGCGGACACACAAATGCAAGCTTGATGACCGTGTATTATTTTACCACACACACACACACACACACACACACACACACACACACACACACACACACACACACACAGTAGTTCGCTGAGATAGAGGATGAGTGAGCAGTGGCTTGTTGTGTAGGGCTGGGATATACTGACGCTCTGAACCAATGGGACTTCCTGAGTTGTATGAGTGACAGTCACTCTGACCGAACCAATTTAAGGTTCCTCAGATCACCATGGCAATGGAATGATTTAGATGTATTTACAAAAAATGCCCTTTTCCTGACATCGTTTGAAAAAGAATGGAAATAAACGTGGAATTTCGCTTTAGGAGCAGCTATTACAGGAAAGAAAAAAGTCTGATATAATTACAAAGAAAAGAAAACATTTCCATTGAGGATCATGTCAATAACAAACTGTATCACAGTATCCCCTTTCCAAATAAAATAAAACATTTTTTGTTCACATTTGTATTTTTTTCCCAGTATACTATATCACACAGTGATAACAAAGAAAGGAGAAATCTACAGCCACGTTAGCTTCGTGCAAAAAACACATACACTGGCACGCTGCATAGGCAAAGATTAAAGCAAAACAATGCATACAAAAATATAGAAAATCTCCAATGCAACTCAATACCTCACTGAAAACTAGCTTCCTGTCTTTGTACAACAATTTCTCCACCAAACAGCATCTCTTTCACCAAATGGTCACTTCTGCAACATTCTATTTGTGTTTTTGTCTTCGTTGTTTTTTAAGACCAATGGCCTTCCATACAGGAAACCATAGAACCAAAAACAAAATACGGTTTCTATAGTATGTCATTATGATGGTTAGTCATAATGATATTCAGAATAATTATAATAACAACAACATGTTGAATGATAGAAAACTAGTACAATAAAAGCATATCAAATACATATTTCCTGTCACTTTTAAGACATTCCAGCATTTGCTCATAACTGTTGGTGACAGGTTACATACGGTAGTTTGGCATACTCAGCAAGCCATGCCCAGAAGGATGCTAGGGGTCGTGCTCCCCTGTTCAGACGTTGCATGCATCATCCAATGGTTGTGTGCCACATCATGGACTGTGCCATGGGACACCAGATTGGTGTAGCATATGATGTGGTTAGCTGATACGTAAAATAACTACTCAGATTTAGGAAGATCTGGCACGCGCCAGCAACGCCTGGGCAGAGGAACACGGCTTACATCTCTTGCAAAAGAGAGGAGGGGTTTCAGGTTTCAGGATGCAGTGGAACCGGTCCACCAATGGGATACATTGTATCTGGGTGGGGGCGGGGGAAGGGTGGGGTTATACAGAACAGCCCAAACTGCAAACCGACGTGCTCAAGACCAGGTCAGCACACAAGTTCAGTTCAGCACTTGCAAACACATGCAAAGATATTTCATAGTTTTAAGATTCAGTCTTTTTCTGTCTTTTTTAGTTTTTAGCAGTCTCTCGCTTTCTTGTTGTGTGTGGGTGGAGCACTGAACCCCACTGGCCAACTATGGGCTTCTTACTGAAACCACAGACCAATTGTTGGGCTTCTTATTGAAGGCTGTGACAGCCAGTCCAGATCTCCTGCTTCACATTGATAGAAAAGATTGTTTGGACGCCTCAAGACAAAAATATATTGATACATATCAAATGGTCAGGGGGCAGGCAGGTAGGGGATCGACATGATGCCATAAGGCCAAGACAGAGGGGTTACACAGCAGTAAGAGTTCAAGTCATGAAAAAAAAAACATGCAGACAGGTTTAAACATATCAGAGGCCAAGGGAGGGACGAAGAGATGGACAGGCTTAACATATCAGAGGCCAAGGGAGGGACGAAGAGATGGACAGGCTTAACATATCAGAGGCCAAGGGAGGGACGAAGAGATGGACAGGCTTAACATATCAGAGGCCATGGGAGGGACGAAGAGATGGACAGGCTTAACATATCAGAGGCCAAGGGAGGGCCGAAGAGATGGACAGGCTTAACATATCAGAGGCCAAGGGAGGGACGAAGTGATGGACAGGCTTAACATATCAGAGGCCATGGGAGGGACGGAGAGATGGACAGGCTTAACATATCAGAGGCCAAGGGAGGGACGAAGAGATGGACAGGCTTAACATATCAGAGGCCAAGGGAGGGACGAAGAGATGGACAGGCTTAACATATCAGAGGCCATGGGAGGGACGAAGAGATGGACAGGCTTAACATATCAGAGGCCAAGGGAGGGACGAAGAGATGGACAGGCTTAACATATCAGAGGCCAAGGGAGGGACGAAGAGATGGACAGGCTTAACATATCAGAGGCCATGGGAGGGACGGAGAGATGGACAGGCTTAACATATCAGAGGCCAAGGGAGGGACGAAGAGATGGACAGGCTTAACATATCAGAGGCCAAGGGAGGGACGAAGAGATGGACAGGCTTAACATATCAGAGGCCAAGGGAGGGACGAAGTGATGGACAGGCTTAACATATCAGAGGCCATGGGAGGGACGGAGAGATGGACAGGCTTAACATATCAGAGGCCAAGGGAGGGACGAAGAGATGGACAGAGAAACAATGGATGAATCAAAAATCAATGACATTGGTTTCCCTGCTCTCTCTCCCTCTCCTCCTCCTCCTTTTCCTCCTCTTCCTCCTCTTCATCCTCGTCCAGAGACACCACACCGGAGGAGGCTACGTCTGAGACCTTCCTGTGGGTGGCATAGTCAGGTGGGTACACCTCACCATCTCCTTCTCCCTGGCACACGGTGCCCTCGTAGTCTTTGCAGGGCGTATCGTCGTCCTCCCCGGGTGACAGGTAGGTCTCAGAGTAGGTCACAGAGTAGCAGGGCGACTCCTCCCCCCCTGGCCGGCCCCTCCCACCCCCCAGGCTGTTGAAGTCCCCTCCCCCTCTAACCCCCTGCCCCACCCTCTGGAGGCGGGCCAACAGCAGCTCCTCTCCCCCTTGCAGGGCCGAGAGGATCTTGGCAGCCAGCTCGGCGGCGTTACCGTAGTTGTTGCCGCAGTGATGGGTGAGATCTCGCAGTAAGGGGTGTTGCTCGTCGAGGCTGCAGAGGCTGGAGCAGATGGTGTCTGTGGAAGTGGGCGAGGGCCTGTCTCCTCTACCTGCTCTCTCGCAGCACGGCCCCCGCAGACCCAGGTGCTGACACACCTGACTGTGAAGAAGGTCCCTCAGGTAGGGGGGCACCTCTGGAGCGAGAGAGGGGGGAGAAGAGAGACAGTGAGTGTACTGAATGACCCTGCCTATTGTCTTACCATGCCTGATGAGGTCTGGTCACGTGGTCAGGAAAAACTAGGAGCCCTACTGATGAGAGAGCAATGTATTGTTATGGAATGACAGCAGACTGACTTCTCAGGGTAAATCTGGAAAGGGTGGAGGTTATAGGATTCAAGCTGATTCTAGATCTGTGCCTTTGGGGCAACTTCTCACCCATATAAGTGTTACGGAATAAAATACGTCATACTAAATGAAAATAAATTACATTATCAAGCAAAACAAAGCAGTCATATTAGGTGCAGTGGCGTAAGCAATCAGCATAAAAGCATTGGCATCCCCACAATAGTACACACAAACATTCACAAACACACCACACTAAATGTATATTCCACTCACACAACCAACAAACTCATATAGCAACCCCCCCACCCCCTGTCTGCAGCAAAGGAATCAAATTAAACTTGCATGTGGGATATCAAACTGCGCTGGGGAACAACATTTTTTGTGAGAGGATGAAAGTAGGGCACTGGGACAATCAGAGTTTCAGACAGCTTCATCACCACACAGTTAGAGGAGACAGGGAGGTGGGGGGGATGGGGAGAAAGGATGTGCAAGACCTAGAGTAGGGGGTAGGAATAAATGAAGGTATTAGAAAGGAGGACCATGCATTCTTCAGTGATAGTCCAGTTTTATAGGGTAGTATTGGCTCAAATTTGGAAGTTGAAAAAGTTGGTATAGTTTTGGAGGTGGTCTGATTATGATAGTTAGTGTGTGTGTGTGTGTGTGTGTGTGTGTGTGTGTGTGTGTGTGTGCGTGCGTGCGTGCGTGCGTGCACGTGCGTGTACAGTACCCGTGCTTTGTGTTGGGGGCTCGTTGGCGGGAATGAAGTCCTCATCATATGAGTCGTCATTAGAGTCATCTCCATCCACAGACGACCAGGCTCTCAGCTTCGCCTCCGCTATGGCAAACTGCTCCGCCACACCTGAAACACACATTTATTAGACATCAGATTCACCAACATTTAATACACACACACACATACACTCACATACAGGTTAGACATCACTTTAAAAAAAATCAATACACACACACACACACGCAAACACACACATTCACACACAGGTCTGACATCGAGCCCTGTCACTGAGTGCCCATGATTACGCAGGCATATGCTTTTTGATTGACAGGTCTTTTCTGTGGAAGACAGAGTACAGGGATAGACTGACATCACAGCAAGGTTTTAAACCGGAGTGGTCGTAGATCATACAAACATATAAACATGTCACCTGGGTATATATGCAAACACTGCAAATAATTCACACACCAAATCACAGGTACAATGCATTCAGAAAGTATTCAGATCCTTTGACTTTTTCCACATTTTGTTACGTTACAGCCTTATTCTAAAATTGACTTGAACACATTTTTTCCTCATTAATCTACACACAATACCACATAATAACAAAGAGAGAACAGGTTTTTAGACATTTTTGCAAATTTATTACAAATAAAAACAGATACCTTATTCAGACCCTATGCTATGAGCCTCGAAATTGAGCTCAGGTGCATCCTGTTTCCATTGATCATCCTTGAGATGTTTCTACAACTTGATTGGAGTCCACCTGTGGTAAATTCAATTGATTGGACATTATTTAGAAAGGCACACACCTGTCTATATAAGATCCCACAGTTGACAGTGGATGTGCCTGTTAGAGCAAAAAAACAAGGAACTGTCCATAGAGCACCGAGACAGGATTGTGTCGAGGCACAGATCTGGGGAAGGGTACCAAAACAATTCTGCATTGAAGGTCCCCAAGAATACAATGGCCTCCATCATTCTTAAATGAAAGAAGTTTGGAACCACCAAGACTCTTCCTAGAGCTGGCCGCCCGGCCGAACTGAGCAATTGGGGGAGAATGGTCATTCTGACAGAACTCCACCAGAGTTCCTCTATGGAGATGGGAGAACCTTCCAGAAAGACAACCACCTCTGCAGCACTCCACCAATCAGGCCTTTATGGTAGAGTGGCCAGACGGAAGCCACTCCTCAGTAAAAGGCACATGACAGCCCACTTGGAGTTTGCCAAAAAGCACCTAAAGGACTCTGGCCATGAGAAACAAGATTCCCTGGTCTGATGAAACCGATGATTGAACTCTTTGGCCTGAATGTCAAGTGTCACATCTGGAGGAAACCTGGCACCATCCCTACGGTGAAGCATGGTGGTGGCAGCGTCATGCTGTGGGGATGTTTTTCAGTGGCAGGGACTGGGAGACTAGTCAAGATCGAGGGAAAGATGAACGGAGTAAAGTACAGACAGATCCTTGATGAAAACCTGCTCCAGAGCGCTCAGGACTTCAGACTGGAGCGAAGGTTCACCTTCCAACAGGACAACGACCCTAAGCACGCAGCCAAAACAACGCAGGAATGGCTTCGGGACAAGTCTTTGGATGTCCTTGAATGGCCCAGCCAGAGCCCGGACTTGAACCCGATCGAATATCTCTGGAGAGACCTGAAGATAGCTGTGCAGCAATGCTACCCATCCACCCTGACAAAACTTGAGAGGATCTGCAGAGAAGAATGTGAGAAACTCCTCAAATACAGGTGTGCCAAGCTTGTAGCATCATACTTAAACAGACTGAGGCTGTAATCACTGCCAAAGGTGCTTCAACAAAGTACTGAGTAAAGGGTCTGAATACTTATGTAAATGTGATATGAGTTTTGTATTTTAAATAAATGTGCACCAAAAAATTCAAACCTGTTTTAGCTATGTCATTATTGGGTATTGTGTGTAGATGGATGAGGGAAAATTGTTTAAATCCAGTTTAGAATAAGGCTGTAATGTAACAAAATGTAGAAAAAGTCAAGGGGTCTGAATCCTTTCCGAATGCACTGTAACACAATCAGAAATGTGAGATTGGCCTCCGGAGTAGCGCAGTGTTCTAAGGCTCTGCATCGCAGTTCTAGCTGTACCACTAGAGATTCTGGGTTCGAGTCCAGACTCTGTCACAGCCGGCCGCGACCTGGAGACTCATGGGGCAGCCACAATTGGCCCAGTGTCGTCCGGGTTAGGGGAGGGTTTGGCCAGCAGGGATGTCCTTGTCCAATCGCGCACTAGCGACTCCTGTGGTGGGCTGGGCGCATGCACGCTGACACAGTCGCCAGGTGTACAGTGTTTCCTCCAACACATTGGAGTGGCTTGGTGTGTCAAGAAGCAGTGCGGCTTGGTTGGGTTGTGTTTCGGAGAACGCACGGCTCTAGACCTTCGCCTCCGTACGGGAGTTGCAGCGATGAGACAAGACTGTAAATACCAATTGGATACCACAAAATTGGGGAGAAAAGGGTAGTAGGTAGCCCAGCGGGGTGTGGCAGATAGCCCAGCGGGGTGTGGCAGATAGCCCAGCGGGGTGTGGCAGATAGCCCAGCGGGGTGTGGCAAGTAGCCCAGCGGGGTGTGGCAAGTAGCCCAGCGGGGGGTGGCAAGTAGCCCAGCGGGGTGGCAAGTAGCCCAGCGGGGTGGCAAGTAGCCAAGTTGGGTGGCAAGTAGCCAAGTTGGGTGGCAGGTAGCCCAGTGGGGGGTGATAGGTAGCCCAGCTGGGGGGGGGCAGGGAGCCATGTGGTTAGAGCGTTGGGCCAGTAACTGAATGGTCGCTAGTTTGAATCTTCGCACCGACAAGGTGAAAAATCTGCTGATGTTTCCTTGAGCAAGGCACTTAACTCTAATTGTTAATAATGACCACTCTCTGAGGGTGTCTCAGGGAGAGTTGGGATATGCAAAAAACATTTCCAATTCACACATGTATTAATACACACATGTACATGAAATAGCACAAATAAAAACACACACAGGGGACACAGTGACCGTGGGTTTCTCTGTAACTGAGGTGACTCGGCATATGACAGAGCCAGTATTCCGGAGAGACAAACTGACCAATCACCTCCAATCACTGTCACGAGCTAGCCAATCACAAATTACCTCTTTCTCTCCGCTGCTCCAATGGCCTTCCTTTCCTCATTCCTCTCCTCTCTTTTGTATTCCATCCAATCCCTCTCTTTTCTCATTCCTCTCTTCTCATTTATTTCTCCTCTCTATCCCTCAGCCACATGTGTTCCTCTCCTTTCCTCATTCATCTCATTTTCCTTTGCATTTCAATCTCCCTCTTTTTCACCTCATTTCGATTTCATCTCTCTCTCTCTCTTTCTTTCCCCATCCCTCTCATCTCATTTCAATTTAAATTCTCTCTATTTCCCTCTCCGCTGTTCTCTGCTGTCATGTGTTCTGTATTCCTGTGTTGGTTCACACAGAGATCGATTCTCCCATTCATATTCTACTGTGGCTCAGCCTTCACACACAGGGAGGCCCATCCCCCAACACATACCACTAGTCTCTTTCTCCATCTTATACACACAAGGTTTACATCCATGCTGCATACCCGTGTGTGTGTGTGTGTGTGTGTGTGTGTGTGTGTGTGTGTGTGTGTGTGTGTGTGTGTGTGTGTGTGTGTGTGTGTGTTGGTCCATCAATAGAACAACCCCACATGGGCAGAACCACCACTGTAACTCCCATTCAGCTGGCTTAATCTATCATGAGAGCCAGCAAACACACACACACACACACAAACAAATACATACCATATACAGTGCATACATAGTCAAAAACCTTCCAGCACATTTACCCTTGTGCTCTCTCCCATAATTTAAAACAAATCACTTCAACCAAACAGTCACACATTTACACTCTCCCATATACAGTACATTACATTCACTGTAAAGTCACCCAAGCCCAGCTAAAGTTCAAAAGGAGCCAGGGTTCTGACAGAGTGGACAAACACATGGTGATGATGTAAGAGAAAGTGAAGGACAAGTGAAATAACCCTGGGGTCAGCTGGATGTGATGGTGGAATCAAAAGAACAAGTGAAATAACCCTGGGGTCAGCTGGATGTGATGGTGAGATCAGAAGAACAAGTGAAATAACCCTGGGGTCAGCTGGATGTGATGGTGGAATCAGAAGGACAAGTGAAATAACCCTGGGGTCAGTTGGATGTGATGGTGGAATCAGAAGAACAAGTGAAATAACCCTGGGGTCAGCTGGATGTGATGGTGAGATCAGAAGAACAAGTGAAATAACCCTGGGGTCAGCTGGATGTGATGGTGAGATCAGAAGAACAAGTGAAATAACCCTGGGGTCAGCTGGATGTGATGGTGGAATCAGAAGAACAAGTGAAATAACCCTGGGGTCAGCTGGATGTGATGGTGGAATCAGAAGAACAAGTGAAATAACCCTGGGGTCAGCTGGATGTGATGGTGAGATTAGAAGAACAAGTGAAATAACCCTGGGGTCAGCTGGATGTGATGGTGAGATCAGAAGAACAAGTGAAATAACCCTGGGGTCAGCTGGATGTGATGGTGAGATCAGAAGAACAAGTGAAATAACCCTGGGGTCAGCTGGATGTGATGGTGGAATCAGAAGAACAAGTGAAATAACCCTGGGGTCAGCTGGATGTGATGGTGAGATCAGAAGAACAAGTGAAATAACCCTGGGGTCAGCTGGATGTGATGGTGAGATCAGAAGAACAACTGAAATAACCCTGGGGTCAGCTGGATGTGATGTTGGAATCAGAAGAACAAGTGAAATAACCCTGGGGTCAGCTGGATGTGATGGTGGAATCAAAAGAACAAGTGAAATAACCCTGGGGTCAGCTGGATGTGATGGTGAGATCAGAAGAACAAGTGAAATAACCCTGGGGTCAGCTGGATGTGATGGTGAGATCAGAAGAACAAGTGAAATAACCCTGGGGTCAGCTGGATGTGATGGTGGGATCAGAAGAACAAGTGAAATAACCCTGGGGTCAGCTGGATGTGATGGTGAGATCAGAAGAACAAGTGAAATAACCCTGGGGTCAGCTGGATGTGATGGTGGAATCAGAAGAACAAGTGAAATAACCCTGGGGTCAGCTGGATGTGATGGTGGAATCAGAAGAACAAGTGAAATAACCCTGGGGTCAGCTGGATGTGATGGTGGGATCAGAAGGACAAGTGAAATAACCCTGGGGTCAGCTGGATGTGATGGTGGAATCAGAAGAACAAGTGAAATAACCCTGGGGTCAGCTGGATGTGATGGTGGAATCAGAAGAACAAGTGAAATAACCCTGGGGTCAGCTGGATGTGATGGTGAGATCAGAAGAACAAGTGAAATAACCCTGGGATCAGCTGGATGTGATGGTGGAATCAGAAGAACAAGTGAAATAACCCTGGGGTCAGCTGGATGTGATGGTGGAATCAGAAGAACAAGTGAAATAACCCTGGGGTCAGCTGGATGTGATGGTGAGATCAGAAGAACAAGTGAAATAACCCTGGGGTCAGCTGGATGTGATGGTGGAATCAGAAGAACAAGTGAAATAACCCTGGGGTCAGCTGGATGTGATGGTGAGATCAGAAGAACAAGTGAAATAACCCTGGGGTCAGCTGGATGTGATGGTGGAATCAGAAGAACAAGTGAAATAACCCTGGGGTCAGCTGGATGTGATGGTGAGATCAGAAGAACAAGTGAAATAACCCTGGGGTCAGCTGGATGTGATGGTGAGATCAGAAGAACAAGTGAAATAACCCTGGGGTCAGCTGGATGTGATGGTGAGATCAGAAGAACAAGTGAAATAACCCTGGGGTCAGCTGGATGTGATGGTGGAATCAGAAGAACAAGTGAAATAACCCTGGGGTCAGCTGGATGTGATGGTGGAATCAGAAGAACAAGTGAAATAACCCTGGGGTCAGCTGGATGTGATGGTGAGATCAGAAGAACAAGTGAAATAACCCTGGGGTCAGCTGGATGTGATGGTGAGATCAGAAGAACAAGTGAAATAACCCTGGGGTCAGCTGGATGTGATGGTGGAATCAGAAGAACAAGTGAAATAACCCTGGGGTCAGCTGGATGTGATGGTGGAATCAGAAGAACAAGTGAAATAACCCTGGGGTCAGCTGGATGTGATGGTGAGATTAGAAGAACAAGTGAAATAACCCTGGGGTCAGCTGGATGTGATGGTGAGATCAGAAGAACAAGTGAAATAACCCTGGGGTCAGCTGGATGTGATGGTGAGATCAGAAGAACAAGTGAAATAACCCTGGGGTCAGCTGGATGTGATGGTGGAATCAGAAGAACAAGTGAAATAACCCTGGGGTCAGCTGGATGTGATGGTGAGATCAGAAGAACAAGTGAAATAACCCTGGGGTCAGCTGGATGTGATGGTGAGATCAGAAGAACAACTGAAATAACCCTGGGGTCAGCTGGATGTGATGTTGGAATCAGAAGAACAAGTGAAATAACCCTGGGGTCAGCTGGATGTGATGGTGGAATCAAAAGAACAAGTGAAATAACCCTGGGGTCAGCTGGATGTGATGGTGAGATCAGAAGAACAAGTGAAATAACCCTGGGGTCAGCTGGATGTGATGGTGAGATCAGAAGAACAAGTGAAATAACCCTGGGGTCAGCTGGATGTGATGGTGGGATCAGAAGAACAAGTGAAATAACCCTGGGGTCAGCTGGATGTGATGGTGAGATCAGAAGAACAAGTGAAATAACCCTGGGGTCAGCTGGATGTGATGGTGGAATCAGAAGAACAAGTGAAATAACCCTGGGGTCAGCTGGATGTGATGGTGGAATCAGAAGAACAAGTGAAATAACCCTGGGGTCAGCTGGATGTGATGGTGGGATCAGAAGGACAAGTGAAATAACCCTGGGGTCAGCTGGATGTGATGGTGGAATCAGAAGAACAAGTGAAATAACCCTGGGGTCAGCTGGATGTGATGGTGGAATCAGAAGAACAAGTGAAATAACCCTGGGGTCAGCTGGATGTGATGGTGAGATCAGAAGAACAAGTGAAATAACCCTGGGGTCAGCTGGATGTGATGGTGAGATCAGAAGAACAAGTGAAATTACCCTGGGGTCAGCTGGATGTGATGGTGGAATCAGAAGAACAAGTGAAATAACCCTGGGGTCAGCTGGATGTGATGGTGAGATCAGAAGAACAAGTGAAATAACCCTGGGGTCAGCTGGATGTGATGGTGGAATCAGAAGAACAAGTGAAATAACCCTGGGGTCAGCTGGATGTGGTGGTGAGATCAGAAGAACAAGTGAAATAACCCTGGGGTCAGCTGGATGTGATGGTGAGATCAGAAGAACAAGTGAAATAACCCTGGGGTCAGCTGGATGTGATGGTGAGATCAGAAGAACAAGTGAAATAACCCTGGGGTCAGCTGGATGTGATGGTGGAATCAGAAGAACAAGTGAAATAACCCTGGGGTCAGCTGGATGTGATGGTGGAATCAGAAGAACAAGTGAAATAACCCTGGGGTCAGCTGGATGTGATGGTGAGATCAGAAGAACAAGTGAAATAACCCTGGGGTCAGCTGGATGTGATGGTGAGATCAGAAGAACAAGTGAAATAACCCTGGGGTCAGCTGGATGTGATGGTGAGATCAGAAGAACAAGTGAAATAACCCTGGGGTCAGCTGGATGTGATGGTGGAATCAGAAGAACAAGTGAAATAACCCTGGGGTCAGCTGGATGTGATGGTGGGATCAGAAGAACAAGTGAAATAACCCTGGGGTCAGCTGGATGTGATGGTGAGATCAGAAGAACAAGTGAAATAACCCTGGGGTCAGCTGGATGTGATGGTGAGATCAGAAGAACAAGTGAAATAACCCTGGGGTCAGCTGGATGTGATGGTGAGATCAGAAGAACAAGTGAAATAACACTGGGGTCAGCTGGATGTGATGGTGGAATCAGAAGAACAAGTGAAATAACCCTGGGGTCAGCTGGATGTGATGTTGAGATCAGAAGAACAAGTGAAATAACCCTGGGGTCAGCTGGATGTGATGGTGAGAGGAGAGGAGAGGTAAGGAGAGGAGAGGAGAGGAGAGGAGAGGAGAGGAGAGGAGAGGCACAGAGAAAAGTGCTCAGTCACGCCGGCACTAGCCAGGAGCAGAACCTTACTGTGCAAATTAACCTTGAGAGGCTGCACTGCAGGGAGGGAGGCAGACAGGAACAGAGGAAAAAATAGTGGCATAGAAAGAACGGGACAAAAAAACAGAGAAAGAGGAACATTGCACAACATTTTAATACCTCAAGTCATTGCTGCAAAAAACATTCTCAGTCAACTTACCTGTTAAAGTAAAACTAAATGATTTTAATGATAAACCGGGTAGTGCTACTGACCTGCAGCGAAGCGGGCTTCCTGTTCTCCCTCAGTGAGGTCAGAGTAGTTGTTGAAGTCAGACTCCAGAGCTGCGGGGGTGTCAGTGGGCTTACACCAGCCCTTCCACTCTATCAGGTGGGCCACCCTGCCCTGGGCCATGCCTGTGGGCCTCGTCACATGGTCCTTCATCGCCTGGGAGATGCCTAGAGGTCAAAGATTAGAGGGTAAGTGTCACATACATGTAAAGTGTAAAGAGTATAGCAGGCAGTCTTTGTTTTTTGTGTGTGTGTGTGTGTGTGTGTGTGTGTGTGTGTGTGTGTGTGTGTGTGTGTGTGTGTGTGTGTGTGTGTGTGTGTGTGTGTGTGTGTGTGTGTGTGTGTGTGTGTGTGTGAGACAGGTGGCTCGTTACGTGTGGAACAGGACTGACTTTGACGCTGTGGACCCTGACACCACTGACTACCTTATGGGTAAATGATTGTAGTATTCTGTCAATTCTTCTGTGTATTCTGGAAAGCTGAGTATTTGAAGGTCACAGCAAACATTACTGCTGATTCTTACTGTATATCAATAGACAATAGACACTGTGTTTGTGAGCAATGCTCGTATTTACCATGTAATGAAGATCTGGCTAACGCCGCAATCTCTTGAATGGTAAGTGCTCTTCTCGATTTTGGTAACATTTCAACGGTGTCGTCAACATTTACCTGTGAAGGAAAAAACAACCATTACTAAAGGAGGACTCATACACTACATGGATGATGACAAGCAGTGGAGGCTGTTATACAGATGTACTGTACATGCTACGACTACCAAGAAATCCTTTCAAACTGATCTAAAAGAGCACTCATGTTTTCAAGGTAGAGAAAACAAGTGTTTTCATTGTTTTTACACACACACACACACACACACACACACATACACAAACACACAGCATTAATGATATGAAGGGCCATTGCAAGGATATTATGATGAAACTACAGAACAACCTCCATCCTCTCTACTCTCCTCCATTGGTCTGGTATGTCCATCCTCTCTACTCTCCTCCATTGGTCTGGTATGTCCATCCTCTCTACTCTCCTCCATTGGTCTGGTCTATCCATCCTCTACTCTCCTCCATTGGTCTGGTCTATCCATCCTCTACTCTCCTCCATTGGTCTGGTCTATCCATCCTCTACTCTCCTCCATTGGTCTGGTCTGTCCATCCTCTACTCTCCTCCATTGGTCTGGTATGTCCATCCTCTACTCTCCTCCATTGGTCTGGTCTATCCATCCTCTCTACTCTCCTCCATTGGTCTGGTCTATTCATCCTCTCTACTCTCCTCCATTGGTCTGGTCTATCCATCCTCTCTACTCTCCTCCATTGGTCTGGTCTATCCATCCTCTACTCTCCTCCATTGGTCTGGTCTATCCATCCTCTACTCTCCTCCATTGGTCTGGTCTATCCATCCTCTACTCTCCTCCATTGGTCTGGTCTATCCATCCTCTCTACTCTCCTCCATTGGTCTGGTCTATTCATCCTCTCTACTCTCCTCCATTGGTCTGGTCTATTCATCCTCTCTACTCTCCTCCATTGGTCTGGTCTATCCATCCTCTACTCTCCTCCATTGGTCTGGTCTATCCATCCTCTCTACTCTCCTCCATTGGTCTGGTCTATTCATCCTCTCTACTCTCCTCCATTGGTCTGGTCTATCCATCCTCTCTACTCTCCTCCATTGGTCTGGTCTATTCATCCTCTACTCTCCTCCATTGGCCTGGTCTATCCATCCTCTACTCTCCTCCATTGGTCTGGTATGTCCATCCTCTACTCTCCTCCATTGGTCTGGTCTATCCATCCTCTACTCTCCTCCATTGGTCTGGTCTATCCATCCTCTACTCTCCTCCATTGGTCTGGTCTATCCATCCTCTACTCTCCTCCATTGGTCTGGTCTATCCATCCTCTACTCTCCTCCATTGGTCTGGTCTATCCATCCTCTCTACTCTCCTCCATTGGTCTGGTCTATCCATCCTCTCTACTCTCCTCCATTGGTCTGGTCTATCCATCCTCTCTACTCTCCTCCATTGGTCTGGTCTATCCATCCTCTACTCTCCTCCATTGGTCTGGTATGTCCATCCTCTACTCTCCTCCATTGGTCTGGTCTATCCATCCTCTACTCTCCTCCATTGGTCTGGTCTATCCATCCTCTCTACTCTCCTCCATTGGTCTGGTCTATCCATCCTCTACTCTCCTCCATTGGTCTGGTCTATCCATCCTCTACTCTCCTCCATTGGTCTGGTCTATCCATCCTCTCTACTCTCCTCCATTGGTCTGGTCTGTCCATCCTCTACTCTCCTCCATTGGTCTGGTCTATCCATCCTCTACTCTCCTCCATTGGTCTGGTCTATCCATCCTCTACTCTCCTCCATTGGTCTGGTATGTCCATCCTCTACTCTCCTCCATTGGTCTGGTCTGTTAACCCCCTCTACTCTCCTCCATTGGTCTGGTATGTCCATCCTCTCTACTCTCCTCCATTGGTCTGGTATGTCCATTCTCTTTACTCTCCTCCATTGGTCTGGTCTGTTAATCCCCTCTACTGCACTCCATTGGTCTGGTATGTCCATCCTCTCTACTCTCCTCCATTGGTCTGGTATGTCCATTCTCTCTACTCTCCTCCATTGGTCTGGTCTGTTAATCCTCTCTACTCTCCTCCATTGGTCTGGTATGTCCATCCTCTCTACTCTCCTCCATTGGTCTGGTCTGTTAATCCTCTCTACTCTCCTCCATTGGTCTGGTCTATCCATCCTCTACTCTCCTCCATTGGTCTGGTATGTGCATCCTCTCTACTCTATTGGTCTGGTATGTCCATCCTCTCTACTCTCCTCCATTGGTCTGGTCTGTTAATCCTCTCTACTCTACTCATTTGGTCTGGTCTGTCCATCCTCTCTACTCTCCTCCATTGGTCTGGTATGTCCATCCTCTCTACTCTCCTCCATTGTTCTGGTATGTCCATCCTCTCTACTCTACTCCATTGGTCTGGTATGTCCATCCTCTCTACTCTACTCCATTGGTCTGGTCTGTTAATCCTCTCTACTCTACTCCTTTGGTCTGGTCTGTTAATCCTCTCTACTCTCCTCCATTGGTCTGGTATGTCCATCCTCTCTACTCTCCTCCATTGGTCTGGTATGTCCATCCTCTCTACTCTCCTCCATTGGTCTGGTCTGTTAATCCTCTCTACTCTCCTCCATTGGTCTGGTATGTCCATCCTCTCTACTCTCCTCCATTGGTCTGGTCTGTTAATCCTCTCTACTCTCCTCCATTGGTCTGGTCTATCCATCCTCTACTCTTCTCCATTGGTCTGGTATGTGCATCCTCTCTACTCCATTGGTCTGGTATGTGCATCCTCTCTACTCCATTGGTCTGGTATGTGCATCCTCTCTACTCCATTGGTCTGGTATGTCCATCCTCTCTACTCTACTCTACTCCATTGGTCTGGTATGTCCATCCTCTCTACTCTACTCCATTGGTCTGGTCTGTTAATCCTCTCTACTCTACTCCATTGGTCTGGTCTCTTAATCCTCTCTACTCTACTCCTTTGGTCTGGTATGTCCATCCTCTCTACTCTACTCCATTGGTCTGGTCTGTTAATCCTCTCTACTCTACTCCATTGGTCTGGTCTGCCTATCCTGTAAAGTCACACCGCAAACATTGTATCTGGTGTTGACACGCGCTTTTGTTCACCATTGCTTTTTATAGCCTAGTTTGATCCACGTGTCTATAATGTAGACAGTGAGCTGATCCCACGTCAATCTACGTTTGTGCATAGTTAATTCATGAAGGTAGAATCATTAGCAGCAGAAGCAGAACGCAATGACAGTTTTTGGGGAGCTCTAAATACTGAAACGTTTTGAAACAGCCCTGAGACAGGGGCTCTGCGAGCTCAGATGTTCCCGCGCTGGCGATTATGTCTACCACTGAGAGGCGAGATAATCCTCTAGCCCCGCAGAGGAGAGACCAGAGCTTCTCCATCACTGTAGAAAATCTAGGGGATATGTCATGCCTTCGAGTTCCACATGACCCCAGGCGCCACTGAACATTACACCACCCTCCTCCCTCTTCACCCACCCACTCTCCCCTACTGAACGTTACACCACCCCTCCTCCCTCTTCACCCACCCACTCTCCCCTACTGAACGTTACACCACCCCTCCTCCCTCTTCACCCACTCTCCCCTACTGAACGTTACACCACCCTCCTCCTCCACTCTTCACCCACCTCGCCCCTACTGAACTTTACCCCATCTCTCCTCCTCTTCACCCCACTCTCGACCCTACTGACGTTACACCACCCCTCTCCTCTTCCCTTACTCTCCCCTACTGAACGTTACACCACCCCTCCTCACCTCTTCACCACTCACTCCCCTACTGAACGTTACCACCACCCCCCTCCCTCTTCACCCACTCACTCTCCCCTACTGAACGTTACACCACCCCTCCTCCCCCTTCACCCACTCACTCTCCCCTACTGAACGTTACACCACCCCTCCTCCCTCTTCACCCACTCACTCTCCCCTACTGAACGTTACACCACCCCTCCTCCCTCTCCACTCACTCTCCCCTACTAAACGTTACACCACCCCTCCTCCCACTCTCCCCTACTAAACGTTACACCACCCCATCCTACCTCTTCACCCACCCACTCTCCCTCTCCCCTACGACGTCTACCCTTACTGAACGTACACACCCCTCTCCTCCCTTCTTTCACCCACTCATCCCCTACTGAACGTTACCACCCCTCCTCCCCCACTCTCCCCTACTGACAGTTACACCCACCCCTGCCTCCTCTGCACCCACTCTCCTCTACTGAACGTTACACCACCCCTCCTCCCTCTCCTCCCACTCTCCCCTACTGAACGTTACACCACCTCTCCTCCCTCTTCACCCACTCTCCCCTACTGAACATTACACCACCCCTCCTAACCTACTTCACCCACTCTCCCCTAACCTAGGACGTTACACCACCCTCCTCCCTCTTCACCCACTCTCCCCATAACTGAACGTTACACCACCCCTCCTACCTCTTCACCCACTCTCCCCTACTGAACGTTACACCAACCATCCTCCCCTCTTCCCACCCACTCTCCCCTACTGAACGTTAGACCAACCATCCTACCCTCTTCACCCCACCTCTCCCCTACTGAACGTTTACACCACCCCTCCTCCCACTCTCCCCTAATACTGAACGTTCTACACCACCCCTCCTCCCTCTTCACCCACTCTCCCCTAATGAACGTTACACCACCCCCTCCTACCTCTTCACCCCCACTCTCCCACTACTGAATTACACCCACCCTTACACCCACCCTCTTCACCCACTCTCCCCTACTGAACGTTACACCACCCCTCCTCCCTCTTCACCCACTCGCCCCTACTGACGTACACCACCCTCCTCCCTCTTCACCCACTCTACCCCCTGAACGTTTACCCCACCCCTTCCTCCCTCTTCACCCACTCTCCCCTACTGACCGTTACACCACCCCTCCCTACCTCTCCACTCACACTCTCCCCTTACTGAACGTTACACCACCCTCCGCCCTCTCACACCCACTCTCCCCCTACTGAACGTTACACCACACCTCGCGCCACTCTCCACCCACTCTCCCCTACTGAACGTTACACCACCCTCCTTACCACCTTCACCAATCTCCACCTAATGAACGTTACACCACCTGACTCTCCCCTCTTCACCCACTTTTCCCTACTGAAACGTTTACCCCACCCCTCCTACCAATCTCTCCCCTACCCCCTACTGCGGAGTATGTGCTGAGCTCGCCTCCTCCAGCCGACCTATCCCGTTGTGTGCTTCGGAAAACGGTTGCTGAACTTTCCACTAAAGGAGCATTGCTATAGCAACCGATCACCAGGGAGCTCTCATGATACGTGGATCTGTGATTGATAGATGACGTCACATGCACACGGATGGCCACGGTTGGTTTTTACCTCCTAGTCTCAATGTAAGGCTTTACATTAATATGTTCCTCTGCAGACTAACGCCTCAAATGCGTTCTTAGGTTTCAGAGGCGACACTGTCTACAACCAGATTCGACAT
This sequence comes from Salmo trutta, assembly GCF_901001165.1. Classification (NCBI taxonomy): domain Eukaryota; kingdom Metazoa; phylum Chordata; class Actinopteri; order Salmoniformes; family Salmonidae; genus Salmo; species Salmo trutta. The sequence goes on from NC_042982.1 coordinate 29,797,840, forward strand.
CTATAGTGCTTGTTGAACGTGGAGAGAGGACGAGCCGACACGCGTGCACCAGCGGAGCTTCTGTCTGGCAATGGGCACGCTGGCACGGCTCTGCGACAGTGCCTGAAGGGTCACCAAGCGGCAAACAATCATAATGGCCCTGGCCGTTCTATTCCAGCGCGGCGAGATATTCATAGAGCCGTGTAGAGAGAAGAGAGGAGAGAGACGAGAGAGGAATATTTTGGCGGTGCTAATAATCTCCTCGTTACTGCAGGCCACGCGCTGGCTCATTTCGACATGCAGATGGTGCGCGCTGATCGATACAATGAGATGAGACGGATTCATCATTAGTTTTGAGTGAATTATTCCAGCAACCTGCTAACTTCTATTTACTTCTCTATAGCCTGCATAAGACTGTCAATAGAGAGGAGAGAGGCATGGACTAAATGAGATAGGCATATAGAATCTGTGAGTCGGGTCATTGCATAATTGTTTCCACCTCTAGATAGGCCTATACCTGAAATTGTTTAGCTATTGCCTAATCAATTATGGCGGTCAGTAAATCATATAATATTCATAAATGGATTTTATATTGTAGATATGTGATAGTAGAGTAGTAGCCTGAGGGAACACGTAATGTGCTGTTAAAAGTATTGTGATAATATTTTAAATTGTATATAACTGCCTTAATGTTGCTGGACCCCAGGAACAGTAGCTGCTAATGGGGATCCTTAATAAATACAAATATAAATACATCGTTACAGAGAGCTACTTCGAAAAGAAAAAATGGAGGGGGGCAGCACCTGCTCAGGCTGAATCAAACCAACCCAATGTCAACGTGGCACTGCGGCCAACCACCGGGTACAACGCCAGTAAGTCAGATGTGCTGAAGCCTACACAGTAAATGAGACTGCAGCGGTGGCCACCGAGCCGCTGCCGACCCAGCCGTCCATCTCCCCTTAGTAGATCTGTTTCATTGCATTTAGGCCAAGGCAAAACGGCATTACATTCAGTGCCATTGAGATTCCCATTTGAAAGCTGCATTAGAAATTAATTGCTAATTACTTTGAATGACTTCATATAATAACTTCATATAATAATTAGAAAACTAACTGGTGAACATTTACTGAAATCCAAAATGGAGGAACCCAAAGCGGAATCACTCGTTAACGACTTGGACTGCTTAGTTAATTAGGTCATTATTAAACCAAAAATGTTGCGAAAAGAATGTTCTGCTTCACATCGCGAATTTCTTTTGACTTCGAAGAGAACTCAATTCAGAGCTACGCTACTGTCCGTTTTGATTATCTGGGTGCCCCTGCGGTCTATTATGGGCGATCCCATTGCATTAGACAAAATATAAGCTACACATAACGAGTACACGGGGTTTTATGAATATTACTTCCAAATAGGCTACTGCGGTTAAAACATATAAACATATTGGTGATACAAATGCTCAGTTCAGACTGCTGCTTTAGGCTGATGGAATATGATGTAAACCAGGGTCGCAACTTGTGATTTTAGAAGGGGGG